>NC_051078.1:2430906-2503406 GCF_004664715.2 Peromyscus leucopus
AAATCCCCAACCCCAAAGGAAAATATTTGATTGTGGCTCGCTTACAGTTCAGAGGTTCAGTCCATTGTCATCAGGGAAGGAAGCATGCCAGGGTGCAGGCAGACGCTGGAACTGAGAGTCCTAACACCTTGATCCAAAAGTAACAGGAAGGGAACTGTCTCACTGGGCATGGCTTGAGCACATATAAGACCTCAAAGCCCACAAAGCACCGTGACACACTTCCTCCAACATGGCCGCACCTCCTAACAGTGCCATTTCCTTTGGGGGCTGTTTTCTTTCAAATCATTACAGCTACCTTGTGTAGCAGGAATCTTAAAAGTTCTTATTAATAAAATCAAACCTGTGAGCCAGGTATTGGGGTGAAGCTGGAAGATCAGAGAACCAGACCAGGCCACAGCTAACCTCACCTGGCCAACTTCTCAGCTGGTCTTGTTTCCTCAGACTGGAAGCTTCTGTGTCCTCATCCCAATGGCTCTCAGCTGAACTGTGGTGCTAGAAGCCTGAAAGCTTAACCAGCCAAATGCTTAACCAGCCAAATGCTTAACCAGCCAAATGCTTCTAGTTTCTGGTCCTCACGCCTTCTATACCTTTCTGCTTTCTACCATCACTCCCTGGGATTAAAGGCTCCTTTCTGGGATTAAAGGTGTGATGAGTCACCATGCTTGGCTGTATCCTTGAACAGATGGATTTCTGCCTCTGGAATGCTAGGATTGAAGGTGTGTGTGCCACCATTTTCTAGCCTTTGTATCTAGTGGCTGTTCTGTCTCTGACCCCAGATAAGTTTATTAGGGTGTACAATATTTTGGGGAACACAATACCACTACAACCTTGAATTATAACAGCAGAGAATTAAGGCCCCTCAACTAATTTCCAGACTTGAGCCGGTTTAAAGACTCAGAGCTCCGAAAGGGGAGACCAGATCCGCTTGAGGAAGGACCTTGCTACAATGCTTAAAAAGGTTTTCTTTTTATTGTTTGAGAATTCCACCCACACATATAATGTGTTTTGGCCAAATCCACAGCCATTTTCTCATCTCTAATGCGCCTCTATTTACCCTCATCACTTGTCCCTCCCATCTTCATGTGCTCTTCTTCTTCTTCTTCTTTTTTTTTTTTTAAGATTTATTTATTTATTATGTACACAGAAGAGGGTACCAGGTCTCATTACAGATGGTTGTGAGCCACCATGTGGTTGCTGGGAATTGAACTCAGGACCTCTGGAAGAGCAGTCAGTGCTCTTAACCTCTGAGCCATCTCTCCAGCCCTTCATGTGCTCTTCTTAAAAAACAAAATCAAAAACAAAAACAACCACTTAGTGCTGCCAGTATATGGTGGGTGTGGGACTAGAGCATGGGTAGCCCCTCAGGGGCCACAACCCTGGAGAAAACTGACTCTGTTTCCATCTGCAGCCGTCAATGGCCAGTAGCTCCTAGCATAGGGGTGAAACTTTGTGACCACCCCCCTCCTTGAAAATGCTTGTTATTAATCCTTCTCCCATCCTTCCCCAACTACAGTCACTTTTGAAGGAGGACGGTCAGTTGAAGAATTGCCTCTGTTAGACTGTACATTGACATTTACGGGTGTATGCACGCGCATGCTTTAAAGATTTTTTTTTGTATATGTGTGTGTCTGCCTGAATGTATGAATGTATATGCACCACATGTGTGCTGATGGCCGTGGAGGCCTGAGGAGGATGTTGGAGCCTCTGGAACTGCAGTTACAAGCGGTTGTGAGCTGCTATGCTGGTGCTGGGAATTGAACTGGGTCCTCTGGAAGTGTTCTTAACGCGGAACCATCTCCCTATTGTTTTGGATACTTGTGGATAAGGATCACCAGAAGCAAGTTGCTTTCAGTTGGTGCCTTACTTTGGTTTCTGTTGCTGTGATAAACACGGTGACAAGAATCGATAAAGGAAGGGAGGTTATATTTTTCTTTCTTTCTTTTTCTTTTTTAAAGATTTATTTATTTATTATGTATACTGAAGAGGGCGCCAGATCTCATTACAGATGGTTGTGGGTGCTGGGAATTGAACTCAGGACCTGTGGAAGAGCAGTCGGTGCTCTTGACCTCTGAGCCATCTCTCCAGCCCCGGGAGGGTATATTTTATCTTACAGCTTAGAGCCCATCATCGTGGGAAGCCAGAGCGGAAGCTCAAGGGGGAACCTGGAGGCAGGAACTCAAGCATAGACCGCAGGGGCATGCTGCTCACTGGCTTGCTCTCCACGACTTGCTCAGCCTGCTCTCTTATACAACCCAGGACCACCTGCTCATGGGTGGCACCACCCACGGTGGTCCCGGGCTCTCCCACACTCGTCACTAAACATGAGACTGTGTCATAGACATGCCAACAGGCCAATCTGACGGAGGAAACTCTTCAGTTGAGGAGCCCGTGTCCCAGGCGACGCTAGTTTGTGTCAAAATGGCAAAAACTATCACCGACAGATGGCAAGGCCATCAGCACAATGTCACTCTATGCTAATTATCCAGCTCTGTGTCATAACTTTGTTGGTAGGATCTTTTTTTTTTTGTTCTTGTTTTTGGTTTTTCGAGACAGGGTTTCTCTGTGTAGCTTTGCGCCTTTCCTGGAACTCACTCTGTAGCCCAGGCTGGCCTCAAACTCACAGAGATCCGCCTGCCTCTGCCTCCCAAGTGCTGTGATTAAAGGCGTGAGCCGCCACCGCTCGGCTTGTTGGTAGGATCTTAATCACCCATCTCTCCTACAAGGTCTCACACTGGTCCATTCTATTGATAACATTATGTTGTTTGGACCAAGTGAGCAAGATTTAGCAACCACTCTGGAGTTGTTGGTAAAGCATTTATGTATCAGAGGACGGGAATGTAACCAAATGTAACCAAAATCCAAGGGCCTTCTACCTTTCTAGGAGTCCAGTAATGTAGGCCATGTGAAGATATTCCTTCTGAGGTTACTGCACCTGGCCCCTCCTAATACCAAGAAAGAAGCATAATGCTCAGTGGACCTATTTTGATTTTGTAGGCAGCACATTCTTCACCTGGCTCATATACCAAGTGCCTCAAAAAGCTGTTAGTTTTGAATGGGGCCTGCAACAGGAGAAGTCTCTTCAACAGGTCCAGGCTGCATTGCTGATTTTGCCACGTGGTCCAGCAGACCCGGCAGTGGCATACAAGGATGCTGTTGGAGCCTTTGCCAAGCCTCTCATAGCTAATCAAAGCAGGGGTCCTTGGGATTTTTGAGCAAGGCTCTATTATCATATGGAGTCTCTTCTTCTTCTTCTTCTTCTTCTTCTTCTTCTTCTTCTTCTTCTTCTTCTTCTTCTTCTTTTTCTTCTTCTTCGGTGTTTTTGCAGAGGCTGGCTATTTGAAAAACAAACAAAATTGGCTTATGAAAACATTCTGAATTAGATCACTCTCATGCAGAACTGTGCATGGGACACTCAGGCTCCAGGAGGTGGTGCTGTGCTTGGCAACGCAGATCAAGCACATTTTGCACCACCTTTCCAGGCATCTAGTACATGATACTAGTCAGGCTCCCAATCCGGCATCTGTATTCTGTTGATGGGACATGGACTTCTGCTTCCAGGATAATTTCAGAATCTTCAACAAGCTTCCACTTGGACACATTTCACTAAACTGTGTAAAAACTTTATCTCAAGTGTCCTCAGGTCAACTTTGTGATGTAGTTCTTTTTTTCCAAATTTTGAAGTGTATTCCAGTTTTCCAATTATGAAGTGCAGTGTATCAAGAATCTTTCTTGCCAGGAGTTGGTGGCGCACGCCTTTAATCCCAGCACTCGGGAGGCAGAGCCAGGCAGATCTCTGTGAGTTCGAGGCCAGCCTGGGCTACCAAGTGAGCTCCAGGAAAGGCTCCAAAAGCTACACAGAGAAACCCTGTCTCGAAAAAAAGAATCTTTCTTGATGATGCAGTGTTCCACAAGGATGTTAGGTGCAGGAGCTGAGGAATTGCCCAGTCTTCCCTCCTCCTTTTGTGTTTCAATGATCTCACCTCTCTCTCCCCTCCCCCCTCTCTCTTTTTTTTCAAAGCAGCGTTTCTGTGTGTAGCTTTGGAGCCTGTCCCGGATCTCACTCTGTAGCCCAGGCTGGCCTTGAACTCGCAGAGATCCACCTGCTTCTGTCTTTAGAGTACTGGGATTAAAGAGGTGCACCACCGCCGCCGCCGCCGCCGCCGCCGCCGCCGCCGCCGCCGCCGCCCGACTATTCTCCTTTTGAGAGACAGCTTTCTTGGTCTGCTCTTGGGCCTTAATAGAAACTGAACATTTGACAATGGGCCCCCAAGCTACCACGCAACCTGAGCTGCCCAATATGAACTGGGTGTTGCCTCACACACCTGGCTGTAAAGTTGGATGTGAACAGCACCAATCAACCATCAAATGGATGCAGTGTATGTGTGATTGGGCCTGAACAGGTCCTGAGGGCACAAGTCAGTTACATGAAGAAGTTACCCAAGTGTACATGGGTCTTGCACCTGTTACCACATCATCTGTCCCAAACAAGCACCTTTGGCTTCTTGGGTGTGCCTGATTATTGACTGAGGAAGGGCAGGTGCTAGGGCCTGGTTTAGGGGTGGTTCTGTACACTGTGCAGGCATCACCCAGAAGTGGACAGTCGCAGTACTACAGCTCCTTTCTGAGACAATCCTCAGGGTCATCGTTGAAGGCAGCTCTTCCCAGTGGGCAGAACTTGAGGTAAATCAGATGGTTGAGCATTTTTCTTTGAAGGAAAAACGGCCAGATGTGCAAATATACTGATTCATGGGTTGTGGCTACCGGAATGGATGAATGGTCAGGGGCACAGAAGGAACCCGATTGGAAAATTCGGTGAGAAAGATATTTGAAGAAGTATGTGGGTAGATCTGGAATGCCGAGGATTCTTGAGGGCATCTCTTGGTGTAACCACATCCTGTGAAAGATTAAAGTCAATGGGAAGCTACAATACCATCCAGGCAGGATAATAAATGGTCCAAACATTTCAGGATTGAAAAGATGAGTTTCCCCTTCAGGTAAAGCACTGAGACCCCTGAGGTCCTTGCTGAGGGTAGAGGAGACACAGAACAGGTATTATAAACACCAGTTAAGGCCATTACAGAAATGAGACTGGTCATCATTGTGAATGCTTCTGTCCTGTTTTGTTAAGAAGAATACATCTTCAGAAACTCACGGCTGGTCAAAGTGCAGAGGAAAAAAAGAGTGTCTTGGCCATAAATGAGACATCTATATCAGACCTTTCTCCAAGGATCAGGAAATATCTTGGAGGAGGAGGCTGGAAGACGTCGTGAGATCCCGGACAAAACAGTGACACCTGGACATGACAGGATATCTGCCCTCGTGAACTTACAGTGTCTGTGGTGGCCTGAACAAGTCAGGCGCAAATTCAAGGCAGTCAGCATTCCAGCCTGGAGCCATGGAGGGGTTCACCAGCCCCTACTCCTAGTGGAGGAGCTGTTGATACTAGACAGCTGCCTGGGGAGAAAGAGGAATTTTTTTAAGGGTGTGGCCATCCTCTGGGGAATGACCCTACACTGTATGCATATGGCCAGCACTAACTGGATTCAGTGAGCTATTAAAAACCAAAACCAAAACCAGGGAGCAGGAGAGAGATGCCTTAGCAGTTAAGAGTGCTTACTGCCCTCCAGAAGACCTGGGTTCAATTCCCAGCATCCACAGGGCAGTTCACAACTGTCTGTAACTCCAGTTCCAGGGGATCTGATGCCCTCTTCTGACTTCTGCAGGCGCCAGGCACGTTCACTCACACAAACATAAAAACACATTTTTTAAAAAGGACATGAAGTTTGGAGGAGGGTCAGGAGGTGGGGAGTGGATCTGGGAGGAGTTGGGGGACAGGTGAGGCGTGACTACGATCAAAACACATAGGTGTCTGTATGGCATTCTCAAAGAACCAAAAATACTACTTAAAAAAGGATAGCATTCAGGTGCGGTGGTGCACGTGTTTAATCCCAGCACGTTGGAGGCAGAGAGGCAGGCTCTTGAACTCTGTGAATTCAAAGCCAGCTTGGTCTACATAACGAATTCTAAGTCAGCCAGAGCTACATAGCGAGACCCTGTTTCCAAAAAACTACAAAAGAAGATACAAAAGTGTATTTTCAGTTGTATATAGGATAGTGAGATGGAATAATGACATTGTTGTCTTCATTTAGAAATCAGGTATGAAATGAAGTGTGATCGGTTGTCAAGTTGACAAAGAGTGAGGTTTTGGTGATTAATCTTTCGGGTTGCCAACTTGATCAGATCTGGAATCAACTAAGAAAAATACCTCTGGGCAGTTTGGTAAGAGTATTTCCTGGAAGGATTAGCTGAAGGAGGATGCCCCTTCCCCAGAGTGGGTGGCACCTTCTGGTGGAGGCCTAGACACGAAGTCTGAGGGAGAAGCAGTTGTTTTTTTTTTTTTTTTTTTTTTTTTTTTTGCATGCCCACCTTAGACCCTCACCAGCGAGCATGTCGCCTGTGTTGACATCCTTCATTAACATCGGAACTCTGCTCTCTTGGCCAACATAGACTGAAAACCAGAGGCTCCCCCGGAATCCCCGAGGCCTTCCAGGACAGCCGGGACTGCTGAGGTGCAGGGGTTCTAAGCCTCTCCAGTGTGGAGACAGTCATCACAGACAGTCAGTGCGTGCTGTGTAAGTAAATCTCCACATCCCCTTCGTAATGTATGTTTTCATTCTATCAATTCTTTTCCTCTAGAGAACCCGAGGGCATGTATGTAAACGTGTTTTGATCGTGTTCCCTCCATTCAAATCTCTCATCCCTCTCCCACTCCCATAGAAGCCCCTTCCCTAACAAGCTCCTGCTCCCACCGTCACAACTTTTTTGGGTGAGGGACCGTCAGAGTATCGTTAGGGTTCCTTGCGTGAACATGGGTTGGGAGCTGTTGACTGCAACATTCACTGATTCAGTGGCTCCATCAGAGACGGCATTTTCTTGTCTGTTTTCACACTAAGACTGAAAATTCAACAGAGAATACACTGAGGTTTTGTTTGTTTGTTTTTGGCTCTTTAGAGTTGGGTCTTGATTCGTAGCCCTGGTTATCTTTCTGTCCAGCACAGGGATTATAGATAACATGCCACCACACCTGACTCAAAGGGACTGTTTTGTTGATGGTTGTGTGTCAGTACCTCCAGTTTCTGACTCATTCAGAGTAAATGTTGAATTAAGGTTGGTTGAATGAAAATGATGTTTGACCTGACTCTTTTATTTTTTTATTTTTATTTTTTTTCCTGAGACAAGGTTTCTCTGCGTAGCTTTGCGCCTTTCCTGGAGCTCACTTGGTAGCCCAGGCTGGCCTCGAACTCACAGAGATCCACCTGGCTCTGCCTCCCGAGTGCTGGGATTAAAGGCGTGCGCCACCACCACCCGGCTGACCTGACTCTTAATTAAGTATAATTTCCTTTTTCTTCCTTCCTTTCTTCCTTCCTTCCTTCCTTCCTTCCTTTCTTCCTTCCTTCCTTCCTTCCTTCCTCCCTCTCTCCTTCTCTCTCTCTCTCTCTCTCTCTCTCTCTCTCTCTCTCTCTCTCTTTCCAAGACAGGGTTTCTCTGTGTATCCCTGGCCATTGTGGATCTCACTCTGTAGACCAGTCTGGCCTTGAACTCACAGAGATCCACCTGCCTCTGTCTCCTGAGTGCTGGGATTAAAGGTGTGCGCCACCACTGCCTGGTTATAAGTATTATTTTCTAAATAGATAAAGGTTGGGGAAAAAAGGAAGAAGTAGTGAGAGAAACATATGCAGAGGTAATGCAAAACCTGTATTTCTGGACACAGCAGCCAGTCCTTGGTTCCAGCTACACGGGAGGCTGATAATCATTTGAGCCCAAGTGTTCAAGGCCAACCTGGGCAACATAGTGATATCATTGAAAACCAGAAAAACCTGTCTTCTCTGGCACACTGGAAACTACTTGCTAGGATTAAAGAGTAGGTTCTAAGAAAGAGCATGGCACAGCCAGGTATGTGTTGGTGCACACCTTTGATACTAGTACTCAGGAGACAAAGGCAGGCAGATCTCTGTGAGCTTAAAGGTAGCCTGATCTGCATAGTGAGTTCCCAGACAGCCAGGGCTATATAATGAGATCCTGTCTCAAAAAAAAAATTAAAGAGAGAGATAGAATGAACTAAGAGAGAGGAGGTTAGGGGCCAGGAATGGAGGGGTCTTTATGATGAACTAAGAAATGAATTGTGTAGGGCCCCCTCTTGCAGGCCTTGTGGGGGAGGCCTCCTCAGGTCTTTGCACCTCCACAGTTATCTTTGACCTCTATTCATAGTGATTATATTGTTTAGCCAACACTTATAGACTGACAAAAAATGGTCAGCAGTTCTCCAGAACTCCATACAGAAACAGGCAACTGTGAACACTAATCTTTTCTTTATTGTTTTTGTAGTTAGCCTATAAAGCAATGGGCTACTGCATGGCATTTCATTTTGATGCACACGCATCATTACACTTTGTTATATGCCCCCCCCCTTCTTACCACCCTTTGCTGGTCTTCTTTCTCCCTGAAATGTTTTTGCTTTCATGTCACATGTATTTCATTATCTTTTTTAAGACAGAGTGTCCTGTAACCTCAAACTTTCTATGTAGTAATTGAGGGTGACTTCAAATGTCTGATCCTCCTGCCTCCACCTCCAGAGTGCTGGGATTACGACTTGTGCCACCACACTTGGTTTGTAGGTTGCTGAGCATCTAACCCAAGGCCTAATGCAGGCACTCTACCAACAGAGATACATTCCAGCCCATGAAATCAATTTCAACAGCCATGCAGATTGGTTTATATTTACAAATTTCTCTGCATGTAATATCTCACACAAACTATTGGGTCTTCTAATTGATTTCCCCACAAACAAATCCCTGTTTAATCTACCCTCAACTGCCACTGTAAGATCTTTAAAAGTTTGTTTAACCTTTATTTTGTGCATTAGATGTTTTGTCTGCATGTGTGTCTGTGAACCACATGATGCAGTGCCCTCAGAGACCAGAAGAGGGCGTCAGATCTGATCCCCTGGGACTGGGTTACAAACGGTTGTGGGCTGACGTGTGGGTGCTGGGAATTGAACTTGGGTCCTCTGGAAGAACAAGCAGTTCTTAACTGCTGAGCCACCTCTCCAGTCTCCCTCCATGCTTGCTTGCTTGCTTGCTTGCTTCCTTCCTTCCTTCCTTCCTTCCTTCCTTCCTTCCTTCCTTCCTTCCTTCCTTCCTTCCTTTCTCTTTTTTTGAGACAAAGCTAGGAGTTTTTCTTTGTTGTATATGTAACTTTTCTTCTTTCCTCTTAGATAGCATCTCGCATAGCCTAGGATGGCCTAAAACGTGACATATGGTTAGTGCTCTGGCCTCCACCTTCCTGATACTGGGATCATGGGCATGTGCCACACACCTGGCAATGGGCATATAACTTCTGCTAAGATATCTGTCACTGTATTGTACTCTACTGCATTCTCTCTGTTTTTCTTATTGGCAATCGAGCCCAGGGCTGGTGAAGAGCTCTTCCTTCTAACACGAATTGCTAAACGGTCTTATAACAAAAAACCCAGACCTGACATTGGTGTAAATGCTGAAAGATCAGAGAGACAAAGGAACAAACCACCTCTTACCTCCGGGACTCCTCAGCCTGAAAAAGCCTCTAGTTCCTGTCTCCTCACACCTTATATACCTTTCTCTGCTCAGACTTCACTTTCTGGGATTAAAGGTGTGTGCCACCACTGCCTGGCTCTGTTTCTCTCATAGACTGAGTCAATCTCATGTAGTCCAGGGTGGCTTTGAACTCACAGAGATCCAGACAGATCTCTGCCTCGCAAGTGCTAGGATTAAAGGTGTGTGCTACCACTGCCTAGCTTCTATGTTTAATCTAATGGCTTGTTCTGTCTTCTGATCTTCAGACAAATTTTATTAGGGTACACAATATATCACAATTTCCCTTTTTTTTTTGTCTAAAATAATAAAAGGTTATAACTAATATAAGAAAAACTATATACAATAAGTATATACAATATATACAGTCAAGAATTACATTAACAATGTACAGTCCATAAACATTTGACAAATTCAGAGAAAATACTCTATTATCTATCCTATTTTGGTGAGTGCAAAATGTTGTACCTAATTTACTTTCTATCCTAACTTGTATTACCAACTGAAAACTTCCTTTTGATGTCTTTCAAACTTATACACTTTACACCTCTTTTCTTTTCTAAATTTGTTAACAAGGAAAACTATCTAGTCTTCAACTCCATCAGAGACCTGAGAAGGAAATAATATTTACTGAGTAAGCAGAATTACAAACAAATGACTTACAAAAAAATGTGAGAAATGACAGAAACAGCTGGCTGCCTGGACAGTCACCCAAGGTTCCTCTGCAATGTTGGGGCATCCATCTTCAGCCTACAGGCCTAGAATATCTCACAGACTCATCTATGAAGCAGGGTTTTCTAAAGGGCCTTACTATCTTGTCTTAGCAAGGTTCGACAGTCCTTTCTTTTGTGTCCTGCTTGTCCATTTGGACAGCATACTGTCAGCAGTTCATGTAAGGGCACTTTCTTGCCAAGTGGATAACTTTTGCCACAAAGAAAGTAAACTCCATATGGAGTTTCTTTGATGCCCATCATCTCTGAAGTAGATTGGTGCTACCAGGAGCAGACATGTCTCATTTTCATTTAAAAAAAGAACCTCTGTTAATGAAACATCTTAAATGCCATAGTCTGTAGATCTCTGAAGTGTTTGAAGATGGCCTATCTAAAATATATCTCTGTTTGACCTTGAAAACATACCTAACCTGACTACAGGTTTGATTGTAATAGGTGACTAACTATTAACCTGCATTTCTTTATATCCTAATTAATTGGTAATAATAACTTTCAAGGACTAGAAATTTGCATTACATTGTTAAATGAACTATATAGGTACAATACCTTGAACAAGATTAGAAATATATGTACAGTATTTTCTAACAAAATCAATCTCAAATTTGTATCAATACACATAATTTGAATACAATATACAAAAATCCAATCCAATGTAAAATATTTAAAACTAGTAGTTGCTTTTTGAAAGTAGATTCAATAATCTATCTTTTTATCTTATCATATCCATATCCTCCCTTTTTTCTTTTCAGAGTATATTCAATAATCCCTTTATCCCATCATTTCTATATCTTTCTTTTCCCAGATTTAATAATCTACCTCTTATCTATATCTTCTTTTTTTTTCTCTTTTTTTTCTAAACAAGAACCCTGAATCTAATTTCTTTTGTTTAGCTGTTTTTCCTGACCATTATCAATTAACAACTTGTAACAAACCATTCTAAACAAACATCCATAATCTATTTTTTGGGAATGTGAGTGTAGTTTTCTAGGCAGTTTCCTGCTGACTGGGGGCACTGGTAGTCTTATGGGCACACAAAGAAAATTTAGGATTATGGTCAAGTCCTGACTGGAGTAGTCTGTGAAGCTGGGTCATCTCAGCTAGCCATCTGGATATGGTCCTGAGCAGTTTGTAGTCCAAAGCTGATCTTTGAGTGGTGTTTGTCAGCTTAGTGGATTATTATTGTCCCTGTGGAATCGTCACTGTGGGGCCCCATCATCCTTTCAAAGACTTCATAGGTTGCTATTAGGCGTGGTCATGGTTCACTGCTTACATTGTAGGACTTTTTTTTTTCTGTATGATTTGTCCTTTTTCTTCAGATGTCTCATTTGCCCAGTGTTCTTCAGATTCCTTAGCCTTCATTCTCCTGAATGACAAAAACAAAACCCTTTCCCAACCCTAACTTTGGGGAGGTTCCCTTTTGGCAAGTTATATCTGACTAAATGAAAAGCATCTGTTAGTGGTATAAGTTAGTTTAAATTGAAGAGTCACGTTGGTTGATGAACTATCGCCTCCTCTAATTAAGAGGTCTCATTTGTTCAGATCAAACCTTTATCAATTTTGATGGTATCCATAGCTTTTCTTCTCCTGTGGAAACAAAAGCAAAACCTCTTCCCCAATATAATACATACCCTGGTTTCCATTCTGAGGTCAACACATCTTTAAAGTATACAGGCTGTTTTAATTTGGTATTTTTTTTTTCTATTATCCAATGTCTCTCTGCAACTGTTGTTCCTTTCTCATTAGCATTGAGACAATTCAAAGTTAATAGAGCATTATGTAATCTATTCCTGGAGGCTTTTGGTACCCCTTTCTGTTTATTTAGCATATCTTTTAGAGTTTGATTTGATCTTTCTATGACTGCTTGGCCTGTAGGATTGTGTGGCATACCTCTGATCTTTCAGCATTTACATCAATATCTGGCTCCAAGTTTTTTATTATAAGACCATTTAGCAATTTGTGATACACATCCTCTAAGCCACATCCAAATCCATTTGCATGACAAAATCTATTCTCTTTCTATTCAAGGACATTCCCTCAAAATGTGGTTCTACCTGGTGACCCTTGTGGTCCTTTACCAACTTCTGCGTTGGTACCGTGAGAGGCAGGTCGTGAGCCATCTCCAAGACAAGCATGTCTTCATCACTGGCTGTGACTCGGGCTTTGGGAACCTGCTGGCCAGACAGCTGGACATGAGAGGCATGAGGGTGCTGGCTGCATGTCTGACTGAGAAGGGAGCCGAGGAGTTGAGAAGGAAGACATCAAACAGGCTGGAGACAGTGATCCTCGATGTCACCAAGACAGAGAGTATTGTGGCAGCCACTCAGTGGGTGAAGGAGCGTGTTGGGAACAAAGGTACAAAGAAATACTTTCACTATTAATTTTTCTTTCTCTCTTTTTAAATATTCAATATAGTGGTATTTATCTATTTTCATTTTAAAATTCATTCTTCGATAATTTCTTTTTTTTTTTTTTTTGATTTTTCGAGACAGGGTTTCTCTGTGTAGCTTTGCGCCTTTCCTGGATCTCGCTCTGTAGACCAGGCTGGCCTCGAACTCACAAAGATCCACCTGCCTCTGCCTCCCGAGTGCTGGGATTAAAGGCGTGCGCCACCACCGCCCGGCATTCTTCGATAATTTCATGCAGCACTTTTTTTTTGTATTCTTTTCTGTCCCCCAACTCCTCCCAGCCCCTCCCCCAACCCAATTTCATATTCTTTCTCTCTCTTAAAAATAAAAACAAAAAGCCGGGCATGGTGGCGCACGCCTTTAATCCCAGCACTCAGGAGGTAGAGGTGGATCTCTGTGAGTTCAAGGCCAGCCTGGTCTACAAAGTGGGTTCCAGGACAGCCAGGACTGTTACATAGAGAAACCCTGTCTCTATGGGGGAAAAAAACAAAGCAAGCAAACAAACAAAAAGAAAACCCACTACAAGGAGTCTGATCTGTACTGCCTGACTACTCCTGAATGTGGGCCCTGCCCTAGAATGTGTTGAAATATCTAGTGTCATTCCCCTGGAGAAAACTGGTTTTCCCTCATAGAGCATTGTTTTTTTTTTTTTTTTTTTTTTTTTTTTTTTTTTTTTTTTTTTTTTTTTAGAGACAGGGTTTCTCTGTGTAGCTTTGCGCCTTTCCTGGAGCTCACTTGGTAGCCCGGGCTGGCCTCGAACTCACAGAGATCCGCCTGCCTCTGCCTCCCAGTGATGGGATTAAAGGCGTGCGCCACCACCGCCCGGCTCCCCTCATAGAGCATTGTTAATAGTTTCCTAGTTAGTGGTAGGACTTCGGGCCCACGCCTCCCGTTGTGCAGGGACTTTGTCCAGCTTGAGCTTGTGGAGGTTTTTGTGCATGCTGTCGCAATCTCTGCCTTTAAGAAGCTATTTATTAAAAAGTTATTAGTTTTTTTTTAGGGTTTCATAGTATGTTTTGATCATATTTGTGCCTCTCCCAACTCTTTCCTACCAACCCAACTGTGTGTCTTCTTCTCCTTCCACCGTCCATATATTTTTGGACGTGCAGCCTTCCACTAGAGTGTGGCTCATTTACCAGGGGCTGCCCTCCCAGCAGCTACCGCTTGCCGATGACTCCTCTGCTGTGGGTAGGTCTTGGTGCCGCCTCTTCTCTCTGCGTAGGAATGTGGTCTGGTTGAACTTGCGCAGACCTTGAGTGTGTTGTCACAGCAGCTGCACATTCCTACGGGCAGCTTTCCCTTCGTGTCCTGAATTATGCTGTTTCTGCGTCATCATCCACCGCCGCTGGTCCTGACACCCTTCTTGCCCCTCTCCTCTGATCCCTGAACCTTGGGCATGGGAGTACGACACAGATGTCTCACTTACGTCTGGCGCGTTTAAGTCTGCACTTTGATCAGTTATTGGGTCTCTGTGCTAATCACCATCCACGACAAAGGAAAGCTCCTCTGATGAGGGCTGAGAGAGGCATTAATCTAAGGGTATAATGATAACTTAGGACTTAGCAGTATGCCTATTCAGCAGGATAATAGTAGGAGGTTCTCCCCTAGGGCCCTGATAATGGTGCCAGGTAAGGGGTTGTTCCTCTCGTGGTGTGGGCTTTAAGCCCAAGAAGAAAGCGTTGGCTACTCCCGCAATGCTGTGGCAGTATTGTACTAGTGAGCGTGTCGTGCCGGGCCGGTCACTGTTACGGTTCACGGCATTCATGGCTGGGTAAGACGGATGACTCTTTTCCTCTTATAGCACCTCACTTTACGACCATGAAAAAGAGCCAGTAGAGAGGAGTCTTCTAGGTCAGGACCAGCTTGATCTCCCCATGTCCTATGACTCAAGAGTGTTTTCATCAACGGAGACTTGCTGTCAAGTGAGAATTTCTAGATCCATCTGGCCTACTCACCCTAAATCACGGTGCCATGACCTTTTGTCGTGTTTCATTTCCTTGGAAACGTCAGCACGTTACACAGAAATGTCACATGGAAAAATGAACTCCATGCATTTATAGACAAACTCTAAAATTTTTTTCTAAAGACTTTATTTTATGTGTTATGGGTTTTTGCCTCCATGAATGTCTGTGTACCCCTTGTGTGCCCGGTGCCCATGGAAGCTAGAAGGAGGTATTGGATACCCTGAGACTAGAGTAAGAGAGTTGTAAGCATCTGTGGGTGCTGGGAATTGAACCCAGGTCCTCTGGAAGAGCAGTCAGTGATCTTAACTCCTGAGCCATCTCTCCAGCCCCAAGAAACAATTCTTTACGTTCAGGAGATTTTTAGATTCCATTTCTTCTTTGAAACCCATGCTGTGACTATAAGCAACCACACTTGACTTCCCTGACCAAAGTTTTTGTTCCGCATTCTCCACTACCAAACTTTACAATACACATGGTTTTCACTTCAGTTCTTCCAGAAAGTTTGTTAATCTAGCTTATCAAATACAATTTTTCCTTTAAAATACATGATTTGTTATTATTGTATGGGGCATGTATGTGCCGTGGTGTGCATGTGCGGATCAGAGAACTACTTCATGGAGTTTATTCTCTCCTTCCCTCTTTACCTGGGTTCCAGGGATCAAACTCAGGTCATCAAGCCTTGCCTGGCAACCTTGCTGAACCATCTCATCAGTCCAAGATTTTTCTTGTGTTGTTATTATTATTACTATTATTATTATTATTATTGAAACAGTCTCACTTTGTAGCCTTGACTGGCTGGGAACTCCTATGTAGACCGGCTGGCCTTGAACTAACAGCAATTCTCCTGCCTCTGCCTCCCGAGTGCTCGGATAACAGGCGTGCGCGTCTGTGTCTATGGCCAGTTCCATCATTCTTTCTTGAGACTCTTCCATCTAAAACGACTTTCTTCTGACTGAAGACATTTCTTAGGATTTAAAGTCCAGAAAGTATTGTGGAAACCTGCCACCTCTAGAATTACTAAAGTTAAAGTTCACAGTAATCCTCGTTCTATTTTTATTTTCTCTAGATTATTGCATTCCTTAGCATTTGGTCTGACTTTTTTTTTTTTTTTAAGATTTATTTATTACACATACAGTGTTCTGTCTACAAACCAGAAGAGGGCGCCAGATCTCATTACAGATGGTTGTGGGCCACCATGTGGTTGCTGGGGATTGAACTCAGGACCTCTGGAAGAACGGCCAGTGCTCTTAACCTCTGAGCCACCTCTCCAGCCCTGGCCTGACTTTTAATAATTTTTTATTGATAGGATCGAGTGGTGGTGCACACCTTTAATCCCAGCATTTGGGAGGCAGAGGCAGGTGGAGAAGTGAGTCTACATAGTGAGTTTCAGGATAGCCAGGGCCACATAGAAAGAACCTGTCTCAAACACACACACACACACACACACACACACACACACACACCAGAAACAAAACAAAACAACAACAAAAATAAGCCTGTCTTAGGGTGACTATTGCTGTGCGACACTCGGACCAAAGCAGCGTGGGGAGGAAAGGGTTTATTTGACCTACACTTCCACATCACTGTCCAGCATCGAAGGGAGACAGGGCAGGGACTCAAACAGAGCAGGATCCTGGAGGCACAAGCTGATGCAGAGGCCATGGAGGGAGCTGCTTACTGGTGTGTTCCTTATGACTTGCTCAGCCTGCTTTCTGATAGAACCCAGGACCACCAGTTTAGGAATGGCACCACCCACCATGATGGATGGCTGGGCCCTCCCCCAACAATCTCTAATTAAGAAAATGCTCCAGGGCTGCAGCCTGTGAAGACATTTTCTCAACTGAGGCCCCTTCCTTTCACACAACCCTAGCTTGTATCATGTTGACATATAACCAGGCAGCACAAAACCCCCAAGCCAAAAGCCCCTGCCTACTGATATATGTAAGACACGTATGTCCAGACATGGTAGTTTACAGCTGTAGTCCCAGCACTTGGGAGGTGGAAGGAGGAGGATCGTTAGTTATAGGTCAGCCTAGGCTATGGAAGGAGATCATCTCAATTTTATCTATCATCTATCTATCTATCTATCTATCTATCTATCTATCTATCTATCTATCTATTTATCTATTATCTATCTATCTGAGACAGGGTTTCTCTGTGTAGCTTTGCACCTTTCCTGGAACTCACTCTGTAGCCCAGGCTCACAGAGAACTGCCTGGCTCTGCCTCCAGAGTGCTGGGATTAAAAGCGTGCGCCACCACCGCTGGGCTTTCAACTTTATTTGTTTTTCTCTAGCATTTTTAGTTGTTTATTAGCAGAAAAACTGGCCAACATGTCACTGTTATTTTCATCAGAAATTCAAGTCTTGATTTATGTTCTGTTGTTTCAGGACTCTGGGGTTTGGTTAATAACGCAGGCGTTTTCCCACCATTTGCTTACATGGAGTGGCTGAAACCCGAGGACTACATGGATGTCTTTCAAGTGAACCTGTTTGGTTTGATCCAGGTGACTTTGAACATGCTTCCCCTGGTGAAGAAGGCTCGGGGCAGGATCGTCAATGTCTCCAGTGCTTTGGGAAGGATTGCTTTTTGTGCAGGATTCTACAGTTGCTCCAAGTATGGAGTCGAAGCGTTTTCAGATGTACTGAGGTAACTGACTCCATTAGGATAAAAATCAAAAGTCCCAAATCCGTCACTGCCGCGGACATTGTGCTTTGAGCTTTCGAGGGCTGTCTGTTTGGTCACTCCCCGTATCTGTGGTACTGATTGACACAGGACCTCACTCTGTAGCTCAGTCTGGCCTGGATCTCTCTCTAGGTCTTGTTGGCCTCAAGCTTAGGCCCTCCTCCTGCCTCGGCTTCCTGCATGCTGAGATTACGGACATGAGCCACCTAAAATCCTTTGTTGGTTGTTTTGAAACAGGGTCGTCGTAGGTAGCCCAGGCTGACCTCTGCCTTGCTTTTCTCAGGTAGCTGAGGCTGGCCTTGAACTCCTGAGCATCCTACTCCAACTTTCCCAGGGCTGGGGTTACAGGTGTGTGCTATCAGCTATCTAAAAACCAATCAACCAATCAATCAATCTTTTTTTCAGACAGGGTCTCACTATGTGCCCCTGGCAGGCCCTCTAACTCAAAGAGATCTGTGTGCCTTGCCTCCCAAGTGCTAGGATTAAAAGCATGCATTACCACACTGGTCTGGATCAAAAATCCCATATGTGGGTATTATTACTAATTCATGGAAACTGAGACCCAAACTTAAGTTTTTTTCCAAAATCCAGCTGTCAGTCAAGGTTTGGCAGAATGGTGTTCTAGCCCAAAGTCCTTATCTTCTGCCGCTACATCACAGTTAGTTCTCAAGATTCATCCCTTCCAAGATTCCCCTTCTGCAGGGAGGATGGCTTTTGCTTTTCTTCCTGGAAGACAGTCTGTGTCTTCGGGAACTGTAGAGAGGAGGTTAAATATTTGCCTATGTCATATGTAATAATAGACAGAGCCACTGTCTAGACCTAAGACCAGCTGTCCTCCAGTCAAGCAAGTACTGTGGTCCAATCAGCTGTGGACGTAGGAACATGTGTAGCAGTCCACTACCTGGTACAACATATTTTTGTACAAACTCCCTTTAGCAGGGCTTGATCTTGGGAAAAGAGGCTTGAATATGATCTTGTAGTAATCATTCGCTTCCCATGGCTCCTGTAATACATTATCACAAGGAATTTAAAGTTTGTGGTGTTTTAAAACAACAGTTATCCCCTCAGAGTTCTTCAGAGTCAAAAATCTGGTGAGGTTGTTGACAGAGCCTCATTCTGTCCGAGGCTCCAGTGGAGAGTCCGTCGCTCGCGTCTTCTAGGCTGCTCACCATCTTCCTTCTCTGGATGTGGGCTCTTTACTCACTGTGAAATTTTTGAGGTGAGGAACTCAGTATTAACATGCTCAGTTCATGCATATAAAACACCTAGCGGCCGGGCGGCGGTGGCGCACGCCTTTAACCCCAGCACTCGGGAGGCAGAGGCAGGCGGGTCTCTGTGAGTTCGAGGCCAGCCTGGTCTACAGAGTGAGATCCAGGAAAGGTGCAAAGCTACACAGAGAAACCCTGTCTCGAAAAAACAAAACAAAAACAAAAACAAAAACAAAAACCAAACACCTAGCACAGCACCATCACAATCAATGCTGTTTTCTTCATTACTGGTCTTCCGTTCCCCTCCTGGGTACTTAACGCTTTTATTTTACGTGTATGAGTGCACATCTGCATGTGGGTGTCTGCACAGTGTCCATCTTCTGTGTACAAGTTCTCTGAATGCAGATGTGTGTACCACGTCCATCTCTGGTGCTTGTAGAGGTCAGAAGACTGTGTCAGATGCCCTGGGTCTTGAGTTATGGCCGGTTGTAAGGCGCCATCTGGGTGCTGGTAAACAAACCTTTGTCCTCTGGAAGAGCAGCCTGAGCTCTTGTTAAAAGAGCCGCGTAGGGGTCGGTGGGGTGGCTCAGTGAGCAAAGGCATGTGCTGCTGAGCCTGACAGGCTGAGGTCATCCTGAATACCTGCGTGCAGGGGGAGAGGACTGACTCCTCCCAGTCGGACTCTGACCTCCTACAGGTACGGTGTGTAAACACACACACACACACACACACACCTGCCAGTTGGACTCTGACCTCCAACAGGTATGATGTGGTTAACACACACAGAGTAAAATAAAATTCAAATAAAGCAAAAGAACAGTTCGGATGATCAGATTAATGGTTATAGGGGTTGGTATAATCATGTTCCAATTATTGAATGTTTAAATTATTATTTTTCCTATTTCTCTGTCCTTTATTTTATGCTTTTGAGACAGGGTCTCACTATGTAGCCATGGCTGGCCTGGAACTCACTCTGTAGACCAGACTGGCCTCAAATCACAGAGATCCACCTGCCTCTGCCTCCTAAGTGCTGGGATAAAGGTGTGTGCCACTACACTTGGCTCTCTGTCCTTTAAAATCTGCAGTAAAGCTATTATTATAGGTGTGTGTGTGTGTGTGTGTGTGTGTGTGTGTGTGTGTGTGTGTGTGAGAGAGAGAGAGAGAGAGAGAGAGAGAGAGAGAGAGAGAGAGAGAGAGAGACAGGGAGAAGGAGAGGGAGAGGAGAGAGACTTAGTTTGGGTTTCCATTGCTGTGAAGAGACACCATGACCACAGCAACTCTTACAAAGAAAACAGTTAATTGAGACTGGCTCACTTACAGTTTCAGAGTTTCAGTCCATTTATGAGCAATGATGGGGGAGCATGGCGGCGTGCAGACAGATGTGGTGCTGGAGCTGAGAGTCCAACATCTTGACTCAGAGGCAACAGGAAGTCGACTGTCATACTGAGTAAAGAAAAAGACCTCACAGCCTGTCCCCACAGGGACACACTTTCAACAGAAGGTGTGGCCCAGATTAAAGGTGTGCCCTCCAGCCTCAAGATCTGGATTAAAGGCGTGTGTCATCCATCCATCCATCCATCCATCCATCCATCCATCCATCCATCCGCCCGCCCGTCCATCTGTCCATCCATTCATCCATCCTCCTCCAACAAGACCACACCTGCTAATAGAGCCACTCCCTATGAGATTATGGGGTTATGAGAGTCAATTACATTCAAACTAACACACACACACACACACACACACACACACACACACACACACACAGATAGATAGATAGATAGATAGATAGATAGATAGATAGATAGATAGATAGAACTGAAAATAGTGATTATTTTCATCAAAGGAGGTAATTTAAGTACTTTTATTTCAGGTGTGAGATTCAAGATTTTGGGGTGAAAGTCAGCATAATTGAACCTGGGAGCTTCAGAACTAGAATGACCGATGCAGACTTAATCATTGAGAGAAGCAGGAAAGTCTGGGAAGCAGCCCCCGAGCACGTCAAGGAAGCCTATGGACAGCAGTTTTTTGACAATTGTAAGTTACTCTGTGTGTATGTAGGTCTGCGTGTGTATGTGTGTGTGGGTTGCCTGTGTTTGCACATGTGGAGAGCAGAGGTGGACTTTGGGTGTCATCTCTCACTCCCCCACCTTAGTTTTTGAGACAAGGTCTCTGAATGAACTTGTGACTGGCAGTCTAGGAAGTCCCAGGACCTATATTTCCATCCTACCATGCTGGGATTACAGACATGGCCTGGCTTTTTATGTGAGTTCTGGGGGTTTGTATGGCAAGCTTTGTAGATAGACATTTCCTGTCCCAACTGCCCAGTCCCGAATACCCAAATAACAGACACAGAGGCTGAATATGAATTACAAATGCTTGGCCGATAGCTCAGGCTTGTTACTAGCTAACTCTTACATTTAAATTAACCCATTTAATATTTATGCTTTGCCACATGGCTGGTGGCTTGTTACCTCATTTTCTACAAGTCCTGCTTGCTCAGCATCTGGCTGGCATTCTGCCTGACTCCACCCTTCTCCTTCCCATCATCCTATGTTTGGTTGCCCCACCTATACTTCCTGTCTGGCCAATCAGCGTTTTACTAAACCAATTTGAGTGACAACTCTTTACAGTGTAAAAGAGGGTTCTTCCACAGCAAAGCACTTTACCTGCAGTGTCCCTAGCCCCAGAGTCTTTCTTTTGGTAGAGAGCATAGAGGTGGTGTGTGTGCTTGTATAAGAAAAAGAAAACACAGGTGACTTCTAAGAGCACTCTCTGGCATGCACCACATGCTACGACAATACACACAACACACAGCGATGAATACAATGCATGATTCTATTTATATAAAATGCCCAGGCAAATCCATAGAGACAGACAGATTAGATGTTGCCTTGGTTTGGATAGATTGGAGAGAGAAGAATGGCTTCAGGGTTACGTGTGTGTGTGTGTGTGTGTGTGTGTGTGTGTGTGTGTGTGTGTTTGTGTATAAGTGTATGTCTATGTATTGTGGTTTATGTTTTAAGTGTGTGTTCATATATGTGTGTGTATGTATGTGGGTGTATATACACGTATGTGTGTATATGTGTGTGTGTGTTTGTGTGTGTATGTATGTGGGTGTATATACGTATGTGTGTATATGTGTGTGTGTTTGTGTGTGTGTATGTATGTGGGTGTATATACGTATGTGTGTATATGTGTGTGCAATGTCATGTGGTGATCAATCCCAGGGCCACGCATGTTCTAGCCAAGAACTCTGCCACTGAGCCGCATGCCCATCCTGCAGGGTTTATTTTAAGAATCTAGAAAATGTTCTAAAGTTCAAATGTGGTGATGGTTGTACAACTCTAAACATACTAAAAACCCATGGTTTGTACATTTTAACTGGCTGGATTTTATGATATGTAAGTTATAACTCAGCTAAAATGCACAAATTTATAGGTGAGGGCCAGCAATATAGCTTAGCTGGTAACAGTGTTGGCTGCGTAAGCCCGATGACCTGTCTTCAATCTTCAGAACCCATATAAAGGTGTAGGACGGAACCAACCCCCCAAGGCTGCCCCCAACCCCCACACATGGGACGTATCATGTACAGACATATATAAATGTACACACAATAAATAAATGAATAATAAAAATTTCAGTTGAAAAGAAAATCGTGGAGTTGAGTTTTAAAAATAAAATTTACTGCTGGGCAGTGGTGGTGCATACTTTAATCCCAGCACCTGGGTGGCAGAGGCAGGCACATTTCTGTGAGTTGGAGACCAGCCTGGGCTACAGAGTGAGCTCCAGGACAGCCAGAGCTACACAGAGAAACCCTGTCTCTAAAATAAATAAAATGAAATTTACTAAGGCTGGATGTGTGGACGCACACCTTTAATCCCAGCACATGGGAGACAGAGGCAGGCGGATCTCTGTGGGTTTGAGGCCAGCCTGGTCTACAGAGCGAGTTCCAGGTTAGCCAGGGCTACACAGAGAGACCCTGACTCACAAACAAACAAACAAACAAACAAACAAACAAATAAACCCAATTCCTAGCATTAAATAAAAGCAAAGGTTTGGTCTTCATGCGTGTGGCTAGTGACTACCATATCAGGACGCACAGGTCTGATCTGGAATCCTGGTCCTCACGTAGGTTAACCCTAGTTAGCCTTCTGTGACCACACGCACCTTTCAAATGATCCAGAGGAGAGACTGCTGACCTCCTTCCTCTGTGTTCCTTCAGTTTGCAGCAACGCCAAACGAAACTTCAAGATGTGCAGCGCTGACCTGAGCCCGGTCACCGACTGCATGGAGCACGCGCTGACCTCCAGGCACCCGCGCACCCGATACCCCGCGGGCTGGGACGCCCAGTTTATCTTCATCCCTCTCGCTTACTTGCCTACGCCAATGAAAGACTACATATTCAGAGCTAGGTGCAAGCCAGCTCAAGCCGTCTGAAGGTTCCCGGGTCGGTGGCTCTTGGAGTGAAGAAATCATTTGTGTCTCTGTGATCGTTAGTTCGGACCCAAGCTATCCATGCTAACAAGCTTTCTTGCCTGAACCGTTTACCCGGCCATTTCTTTTCTTTTCCTCTCCACCCCCACAGACAACGGGTCTCACTCTACAACCCTGGCTGGCCTGGAACTCCTAGAGATCTGCCTGTCTCACTCTTAGTCAAGATGTTCACATTACAAATACACCAGATTTACTACTATTTTAATCATTTTCTTGAGAATATCACCATAGTGCGCCATCCTTTCTCATCCAATTAAACAGAGCCGTGTAAGAACATTTTAACCTGTTTTTCCTTATGTACCTACGTATGTCTGTGTGTGGGCATGTGTGTGAGAGTGCAGGTGTCCCAGGAGGTCAAAGGTGACGGAATATAGACGGTTGTGAGCCCCCCCCCCAACGTGGGGGCTGGGAACCGAACCTGGGTCCTTAGCAAGAGCATCGCCTGCTTTTAACAACTGAGACTCTTTTTGCTTGTTTATTTGTCTTGTTTTTTTTTTTTTAAAGATTTATTTATTTATTATGTATACAGCAGGCCAGAAGAGGGCACCAGATCTCATTACAGATGGTTGTGAGCCACCATGTGGGTGCTGGGAACTGAACTCAGGACGTCTGGAAGAACAGCCTGTACTCTTAACCTCTGAGCCATCTCTCCAGCCCCTTGATTTTGTTTTTTCAAGACAGGGTTTCTGTGTGTAACAGCCCTGGCTGGCTGTCCTGGAGCTCACTTTTTTTTTTTTTTGAGCCATTTCTCCAGTTCCTGATTTAACTTTTTTATCAAATGTTGTCATGGCTCTGAAGTCCAACCTAGACCATTCTGGAGTGAACCTTAGACCTCGTCCAGCCTAAGGACTTTAAAACTGATACAGACTCACAAAAATAGAAAGTGCTTAGTTCTGACTCTGATGATGAGCAAAATCTCCCCTAAAATAAATACCATGAGGTTTTTTAGAAAGAGCTTGGAGAAAGAATAAATCAGTGTAAACATACAGAATACTCACGAATAGGGGTCTCAGGGTCACAAAGCAACGCATAGCATCATTTTCCCCCCAAATAATTTATAAATTCAGTGTGACTACAGTCCAAACAAAAGTCCAGCAGCATTTTATTTTCAAATTGAGAATTTGACTTTAAAATTTAATGCAAGAGCAAAAAGGCAGGAGAAGCCAAGAGAATTTTGACGAGTAAGTGGGGGAGACTCACTTTCCCGAACATGGAGACCTAGCCTGCAGTTTGCTTGTGCTTATTACGCCCCATTAACTCAGAGACAGAAGGCAAGACTGGACAAGATGTCCAGACCGAGGGAAGAGCTCTGGGTGGAAGCTCGATGCCGCTGAGGAAGCTTTATGAGAAGTGGGGAAATGGTGGGAGGGCAAGTTCTTTCTTTCAGAGAACCGCAACCTTGGATGTCGGCCGCCTGTCGCGCACAGAAGCCACGTCCAGCAGAGCGATTGTGAAAAGCAAACACTTCAAACCTTCAGGACAGTCCTTTAGGGATGGAGGAGAGATGTCACTGGAGATGGAAGTGAAGTGATGTATTTCCTAAGCTATGTGCTAAGTACATAAGGGTGGGGGCCAGCTAAACATTACATAGTGTTTGACTCAAATGTTTCCTATTTTTAGTTCCTCATTATTAGTAGTATTTTAGGTTTATTGGTTTTTTTTTTTTTTTTTTTTTTCCTGAGACAGGGTTTCTCTGCATAACAGCCCTGGTACTCACTCTGTAGACCAGGCTGGCCTCCAACTCACAGAGATCCTCCTGTTTCTGTCTCCTGAATCCTGGGATTAAGGGCGTGTGCTGCCATCGCCCGGTTTTAGTTTATTATGAATGTGTGTGTGTGTGTGTGTGTGTGTGTGTGTGTGTGCTCATGTACAGATGCATGCCACAGTACTTGTGTCCAGGTCATCAGAGGGTAATTTTTAGAAGTGGGTTCTCTCTTTCCAGCATTCATTCTGATGCTCAAACCCAAGCCATCAGGCTTTTATGGCAAGTGCTGTTAGTTACTGAGCCATCTGGTCAACCTTCAAATAGTAATAAAATAAAACATAAAAGCTGCCGGGCGGTGGTGGCGCACGCCTTTAATCCCAGCACTCGGGAGGCAGAGGCAGGCGGATCTCTGTGAGTTCGAGGCCAGCCTGGGCTACCAAGTGAGTTCCAGGAAAGGCGCAAAGCTACACAGAGAAACCCTGTCTCGAAAAAAACCAAAAAAAAAAAAAAAAAAAAAAAAAAAAAAAAAAAAAAAAAAAAAAAAAAAAAAAAAAAAACATAAAAGCTATTCCTCTCTTAGAGCTCTTCCAAATCTTGGGAGTTATTTCTCACTTTCCTTGGTAACTCTTAATAAATCTATATTTTCATTGCTCAGCACACACACACACACACACACACACACACACACGCAAGTGTGCACATGTGCACACACACTTTACAGAAAGGTTAGTTTCTGCAATATTATACTACAAGAACTACCTTGGTGTGTTCCTAGTACCTCGATTAGTGTAAATAGTATTTGTTGAATATAATAAGCCACATACTGTATATATTATAGTTATGTAGTTATTGTGTATGTGTGTGTGGGGCATGTGTCATGGCTTGCATGTGTTGGTGAGAGGACACCTTGTAGAAGTTGGTCTCCTTCCACTATGTGGATGCCAGAAATTGAACTAAGATTGTCAGGCTTGGTAGCTAATGTCCTTACCTGACAAGCCATCTCACTGGCACCATATAATATATGTATTTATAAATATATATGTGTATATATATTGACATGTGTATGTATGTGTACACACACACATATATAAAATAGCATATTTTTGTTGTTGTTTGTTTATTTTTTGAGACACAGTTTCTCTGTGTAGTCCTGGCTGTCCTGGATCTCACTCTGTAGACCAGGCTGGCCTCAAACTCACTGAGATCCGCCTGCCTCTGCCTCCTGAGTGCTGGGATTAAAGGCATGGGCCATCACTGCCTGGTTAAAATAGAGCACTTTTATTTATTTTTTCCCCCAACTTAATGTCTCCTTTTTTTTCATAAGCCCCTGGGTCTAATTAGGGCTGCCTGTGTGTGCAAGGGTGTTACGTCGTCTGCCGGAGCATGAACAACCTACTAGTGGCCACATCCCTAATTAAAAATTACTTTCCCTTGCTGGAGAGATGGCTCAGCGGTTAAGACCCCTGGCTGCTCTTCCAGAGGACCCAGGTTCAATTCCCAGCATCCACATGGCAGCTCACAACTGTCTGTAATTCAAGTTCCAATGGATCAGACTCCCACACAAAGACATACAGGTCAAACACCAATGCATATAAAAAATTAAAATAAATTAAAAAAAAGATTTGTTAAAAAAAATTACTTTTCCTCTTCCAGCCACAGTCAGTTGCCAATAGCTCCTCAGCTAGGGGCGGGGCCTCATGAGCTCCGCCCCCATGCATGCGCCTCAGCTAGAGGTGTGGCCTCATGAGCCCCGCCCCCATGCAGGCTGGAATATTGACAGCTTGATCTTGTGCAGGGAACCACAGCCGCTGAGAGTTAATAAATGCAACAGTTGTGCCATGTCCAGAAAATAACACTTTACAGCTCTCATTCCCAGCTCTTATGTTCTTTCTGCCTCCTCTTCCGCAATGTCCCCTGAGCCACGGTGGCCTCTAGTTATGGTAGGTAGCCAAGAGCAACGGCAACGGCCTGTGTTGTTTTGAGGGCCTCTGCAGCCGCCCCAATCAATGACTTGCAGGGCGGCATTCCGTGGCACTAAGACTTTGCTGTCTTTTGGGGGGGCAGGGTCTTACTATGTAGTAATGCATGTATGTTTGTACATGTGTTAGGATAATCATTTGCTGAAAACAACAAACATAGATTGAAAACGTACTTTTAAAATGAGTGTACACCCTACATGGGTGTTGCTGATGTTAGCACTGGTTCGTTAATGGCACAGACATATCTGAATGGAATGGTAGAAGTCATAAAGTCAGCACAGCTGCTTGACAAGGATCCAGCAGAGCTGAGCCACATGATGGCTGCCATGCCACCTTTGGTTTTCATCTCCACCTGTTACATACTTGGGGCATTTTTAATATTTGTACAATTTGGGGATGTTGGATTGATAAAAAAAAAATCCTTATAAATCATTTATGCCTTCTCCCAGGAATGCTGCTTCTAAGCTTACCCAGGAAAGTCCTGAACATACTACCCCACCCCACTTGGAGGGAAATATCCTTATCTACTTGAAGGTCTTCCTTATGCCTTGGAGGTTGTGACACATAAAAAAGAAGCCAGAGGTCTCTTCATGAGGCTATGAGACATTCCTGAAACATCTGTCCCTGTACTTACACTGGAACAAGATATTCAAAACAAAGTAAATTTAAAAGATCAACAAGATTCGGTGGGCTAGAGGAGTTGGCCACAGCTCAGATTACAAGCCTCTTCCCACTGTACACTCAGACAGTTACGTGGCATTCCTTATAAATCAACCCTGCCCTACATAGAAACATATTGATAAAGCACAGAGTGAAAAGGTGATAAAAGTGTGAGGTGTCAGGACCTCCTTCTCTTAGAAGTTAACTCATGCAGAGCCACTATAATGTCATATGGCCAAGGAACAACAGAATGCCAGGATTAGACATATAGACAAATTCTATAAGGATATAATATAAACATTGATTGTATTATGGCAGAATTTGAATAATAACTGCAACAGTTTTGGCCTAAAGATTTTTCCTGGGCACTCTGACCACTAAGAGTTAATAATACACTGCCTGAGACATGGCAAAATACCCAGGGTGACTTGAAGATTTTGTTTTGGTCTAATGTCCCTAAAGCAACCAAAACAACCAGCCTGAGCACAGGCTGTCATATGCCTCTAGATTCTCAAAAATTGGGTTATGGGTTTATGAGTAAGAATGATAACTCTCTTTATTAATGATATCAAAACTTGATGGAAATGATTAAAAATGATAACTCTGTTCTGTCATAGTTTATTAATGATGACTAAGATGAACAAAAAAAGTAAAACACATGTCCAAAAACAAGAATGATATCTATGTTTTAAAACATCATAAATGTATTCCTGCTAACTAAATTCTATATAAATAAAGAAACACTCTGGCTGCTAGTCAGTCAGGCTGCAAGATTCTCCCGACCACCATGGCCACTGCTGGGAAATGGCTCCCAGCACGTTATCTGGGTCAGAGCCAGAGGTTTCATCCCTTGTTAAACACTGCTAATGATTCCTGCAAAATTTCCCTCCTTCCTTTCCTGTGTGACGCTTTCTGTGTTGCTCAGTAAGAGAGAGAGTGAGGCCTTTTGTCAGAGGTGACGCACGGGCACAGAGACAAATTCACAGGACAGCCTTCAGGCAGGCACAGATTCAGACTCAAGCAGCAGAAGGAAGACACAGGGAGAGTGGAGGAGAGAACTCACATCTGGGGTTGCTCTTGGCCAAATGACACCAGGGGGAAAGTGCTTTATTGATTTCTGTCCTTAATGCAACACCAGTGTGTTATTGGTGACTCTGAGTTTATTACTAATGAGTTCAAATGACTGAAGTTAATGAATTGTGTTCGAAAAAGTTCTAAGTGATCAACTTCTTATCTACATGTAAAGTTGTGTCTAATATATGACATATATATATATATATATATATATATATATATATATATATATTAAAAGGGACTTTCAACTTGCCTAGCCACATCTCAAGCTCCTGACCACAAAATCCTGCTTCCTTAGCCCCTTGAGCTGAAATCTGCGACTCACAGATTTGTACCATGCTTGACTTGTCTAACAAAAGGTTAAAAAAAAAAGAGATGGAGTATCACATATAGCACTAAAACTCTTAAAAATATAAATAGTTATATACAGATACAGGTACACAGGTCATACACAAGTATGTGTGAGAGAAGTCTCCATGTCCTACAACACAAGCATAGGGTACATTCCGCAACAGGGTCTTTCTATCAAGTTCGTGAGGGTAACCAAGAGCAATGGTAGCAGTTGTAATGTTTGGGAGGGAGTCTATGGGACCTTGCTGAGCAACAGCTGGACAAGAGGTAACCCATACCTGGCACTGGGCTTTTTAGATGATAGCCCCTGGTGTATGGGAGAGGCATTCCACCCACTCTATTATAGGGTAACTCTGTTAAACTCCCTTTATATGTGTACACACACACACACACACACACACACACACACACACACACACACAAACACCACAGACACACACACACACAACCACACACAGACATATCACACACACACACACACCACATAAACACCACACACACACACACAACCACACACAGACATATCATACACACATACACAACACACACACACACACACACACACACACACACACACCACACACACTCTACGAAACTCTACAGTAGTAGGTGTCCATATGGCTTTTTCAAATATCTCTGGTGTTAGTTACCCCTCCTTATCCCCCCACAACCCCACTACCCTAATGTTTATTTTTTAACATCGACATGACCATATCAACTTACAGTTTAGCCACTCTATAAATGAAAAGTTGGTAACTTTTGACAGAGACAGGTTTAAATTTGATTGGTGGAAGGTCACAGCTCATTTAAAAGTGAACACCTGAGCTCAAGCACATGTCACCGCTACAGATTTGTTTTGTTTCATTCAAGACAAGGCTCTGTGTAGCTGTGGCCATCCTGGAATTTGCTCTATAGACCTGCCTGGCCTCCAACTCACAGAGATCCTCCTGCTTCTGCCTCCCAAGTTCTGGGACTAAGTCTCTTTAAGGAGGGCACCCGTGGTGTGTCTCCAGACTCCTCCATCTCACCCTCACCTTATTATCTACAGAAAACCAACTCTGTAAACCAATGTATCAAGTCTGAAACAAACTCCCACTTCTGCACACCTCGGTTTTAGGAGGAAGAACAGCGTACTTTCCTGCCCCGTGACTCTAAAAGCACGCTTCACTCTCACGCACTGTGAACGCTTCTCATTAGGTGTAGGAGCTGTCGTGAAGAACAAACTTTTCCTCAACTTTATCGGCCTGATTTTAAAAGTTGTTTCTAGATAATGTGTGCCATCGTGACAGCTCAAGTTATAAAAGTTTAAAAGGCACGGGGAAGACTGGGATGGCTGTAATGATGCTGGAAGCATGAGTTACAGAAGGAAAGCGGGATGTCCTCTCAGCCATCATTATTCTGCATCTGGCTGTGCAGTTACAATAGCACCATTATTTGTCTCTTGCAAGCGGGTCTCAAGGGGGCTCCAAAAGAGATTGTTTCTTGAACAGAATAGTTGCTTAATAAATATTCATTGGATTTGAAAGTAGAGGTCGTCATTTAAGATCCCTGCCAACACAAAGAATAGCTCATTGGGATGTGCTGTGGATTCCTGGTGTGGGTGGAAGTGATAACAGGAAGATGGTTTATGTGGTACATCCAGGACTCAGAGGCAACTGGATACAAAGTACCTGGAACAACTTCTGATGTGATTTTATAATAAAGTTCCCTGGAGCTGAGGCGTCGTCAGTCTAGACCCAAGGAAATACGAATTCTCCTACACACTTCTTAGATCATTTTCTTTTAAATTTTCTTTTAAAATTAACAGTACTTTTTGTTGTTGTTGTTTTTCGAGACAGAGTTTCTCTGTGTAGCCCTGGCTGTCTCGGAACTTACTCTGTAGCCCAGGCTGGTCTTGAACTCACAGAGATCTGCCTGTCTGTCTCCTGAGTGCCGAGATTAAAGGCGTGCGCCACCACCGCCAACTTTAACAATACATTTTGTTACAGAGAAAGATTAACTGGAGAGGGAAACTCCATTTTCATGGCTGCAGGGAAGCTGTCATCCATGCTGGGTGAAGAATTTCTACTCAGGCTACCTTGGGGTTACCCATGCTTCTGTAAGTAACCCTTCATCATGCTCCAAAGTCAGTCAAGAAACTCATGCACTCCTCAGGCTGAACTTTGGTGGGATTGATCTTGGGCTTATCAGCTGAGTTCTTTTTTTTCTTTTTGTTTGTTTTTTTGAGACAGGGTTTCCCTGTGTAGTTTTGGACCCTGTCCTGGAACTCACTCTGTAGGCCAGGCTGGAATCGAACTCACAGAGGTCTGCCTGGCTCTGCCTCCCAAGTGCTGGGATAAAAGGCGTGCGCCACCACGCCTGGCCAGCTGAGTTCTTATAAGGAGGATCGGACATGGCTTACATTGCCCCAGGGAGGGAATTCTCAGAACAACTGCTTTGGTCTCCTTGGGTGTGCATGCCTGGGCCTGCGCGCAGGAACACACACACATAGGCGCACACACCTTCACTCTCAGAAAGGAAGCAAGCAAGCAAGCAAGCAAGCAAGCAAGAGACAGACAGACAGACAGACAGACAGGAAAGAAAGAATTCAGGATGATGTAGTTAGCCATGAGGGTGGGCGACGCCTCGGGGCACACAGGGAGCATCGTTAATATCCACCCTGTTTGAGTTCCCCGACTGGTGGGAAGTTTGTGTCTGTTTAGAAATCTGCTTCAGAACTTACTTATGGACAAAAAGTACTGTTAATTTTAAAATAAAATTTAAAAGAAAATGATCTAAGAAGTGTGTAGGAGAATTCGTATTTCCTTGGGTCTAGACTGAAGACGCCTCAGCTCCAGGGAACTTTATTATAAAATCACATCAGAAGTTGTTCCAGGTACTTTGTATCCAGTTGCCTCTGAGTCCTGGATGTACCACATAATATGTACACACATTCTTGTGTATGTGTAAATGATTCTAATTCTGAAGTTGGAGCAAGTCCCGGGCAGGAGTCGGCCTGTTTCTGCCTGCCTGACTCAAGGCTGAGCGGAGTACTGATGCCAAACTTCAGAGCTCGGAACAGATCCAGGCTGAGAGGAGGCGACAGTCGAGGGGCCAGACTAGGGCCGCGGAGAGGCCTGGGCACTGCCGTGCTGAGTCCCGGCGGTGGGGGAGGCCTGTAGCTTTAAGAGGGGCTTGGGAGCCGGTGTCTGCGCCTTCTCTGACCCCCTGACTGAGCCCGCATGGCTGACTGAGCCATAGGCACCTGGCTCCTTTACCCAGCTTCCCTCCTACTCCTGGACAACCTTTGTTCTAAAGAGCAAGGGGCTCTGGCTCTCCCTGCGAGTGCCAGCTCGTTCTTTCCCAGAACTTTGTTCATGTCTCCCCCTTTGAACAGTGTCCTCCTTATTATCCTGTTCACTTTTGGGGGGCCAGGAGGAGAGGGTGTTATGTGTCTTCAAACTTGGCTTGTAGCAGAGGACAGTCTCGAGCTTTTGGACCCCTTGCCTCTACCTCCAGGGCGGGATTACAGGTAGTGTGGGCCACTACACCAGGTTCATGCAGTGTTGGGGATTTGACCCAGGGCTTCACACATGCTAGGCATGCTGACTGACTTCTGAGCTACATTCTTCGCTCACTCGAAGGCCTTATCTGACTCTTCTAACCCAAACTTCTTTCTTATTCTGCTCCTGGTGGAACTCAGTCTGTACCACACATCTTGACACTGGGCTAGGGTTAAAGCTGTGGATGGATTCCTGGGGGAACCTCCTGGCCCAGGGGTTAGCATGTATATATATATAGTCCATTCGCAAAGGGTTGGATTTGTAGCCTAACCCAGATACAGGTTTTCCATGTGCTGGTGCTGGTAGCCCTAGCTGTGGTTCCTGGCACATCCTCCCACCCCTGAAGCTGAGGCCAGCTCCGGTTCTGGCAGCTCAGCTGTTTCTGCCTAGGGCCTCTCAAGTATAAGCCCTTTTGAACTTTAATCCACGTGGTGGATGAACTGTTCACTGTGGTTAAACCTCATGTTTTACTTTGGGCTTTGGGACCCAAATTCTAAGAGTCATGGGAAGAAAATCTCATATGGAAGATTATTAGTGGTTGGCACAGACCATTTCGTTTTATGTCATCTGTTGGCTTGTCTGCTCTGAGTCACCCTTGGGGTCACTTCTGAGAGTCTGTCCCCTTCCCCCTGAGAACTCAAGGGTCTTACGAAGTCACCCAGTTCTGCCACCCACGACCTTCAAGGGACTCTGGTTCCAACTCAGCAGTTTCCAGAAACTCAGCAGCCGAGTTTTCTGCAAGTGCAAATATAGACAAATTAAAGAAACGCATTCTAGTTAAACTCAGAGACGGAAGGAGGGCTGTTGGGATAGGCCTTTCACAGAACCATGATTGTGTTCCTTGGACAAAAACACGAAAACGTGACGGCAGGCTGGAGAACGTTTTGTCTAATCTCGATATTGAAAGCAAAGTCACGGACTGTGTTTTGTTAAAATGAGATGGAGGACTCTGAGTTGGAGGCGAGTGGACTGAAGGGATGCAGAGATCTCTGACCGCAACACGGGAAGAAAGGCGAGGCAATTACCAAAAACACTGAATGATATATTTTAGCTACATCTCATTAATTAACTTCTTTTGAGAAAAATAGAGATTTTTTTTCTAGCCTACTGGTAAATATTTTAAAAAATGATTTTTCGCATAAAGGATTGAATCGTGAATTTCCACCTGTGTTCTTAGGGGCAGGGATGCGATGAAGAGAGGGAGGGGCAGATGTAGGAGTCTTCTAGGTGACTGGAGAGAAGAACTTCCTGAGTTGGGGGCTGAACAGACTCCTGAGCAGAGAGAGGAGCTGAGCAGGGTGTTCTCTAATCGGAGAAGATTAGCCCAGCCCGGTTGGCCATGGTGTGAAACCTGAGTTCCCTCTGCAATCCGAAGACAGTGTGAATTCCAGCCGAGCAGGAATTTCAATACTTGGCCAAGAGAGAGTTAAGAGGATTAGCCACCTCAGATATGGGCGTTGGAGGCAGGAGGACAGCCCGGGAGGAGAAGTCTCACCTGGTTGTTTTGTTTTTACGTGGGAGTTTGAGGTCCCCAGGAGGTCACAGGAGTAGACTGTGGGGAGACTCTCTGAGAGTCACCCCTCCGGGACAGCATAGAGTCGACCCCTATCTGCAAGTGCGGGGTGAGATGTCTCTGCAGCTTTAACCTGGAAACTGAATCCAAGAGCTGAGCTCTTAGTGGTGGTGGAGGTGTGAGGAGGGGTCCTGACCCACAGGCAGGTTCAGAGGTTGGGGTTTTGACTAGACTCCCTCTCTGCGTGGATTTTGAGAGCCATAACTCAGAGGGAGACTTTGGTAGGAACTTATTTGCAGCTTAGTGAAATTCCAGGTGTGGGGGGAAGCCAAGATTAAATCATTTAGGATTATAGGAACCAGGAAAAACCCTCCTAAAGGGCTGTCTTACTGTTCTATTGCTGTGAAGGGACACCATGTCCAATGCGTTTAACTGGGGGCCTTGCCTGCAGTTTCAGAAGCTTAGTCCATCTATCATCACGGTGGGGAGCAGGGCGGCATGCATGGTGATAAAATCGTAGCTGAGAGCCACAGCCTGATCTGTAGCCTGAGAGAACTGGGCCTAGCATGGCCTTTTGAAACCCGCAAGGCCATCCTCTTCCTCCAACAAGGCCACGCCTCCTAATCCTTCTCAAACAGTCACCAGAGGACTAGGCATTCACAGATGTGGGCCTGTGGGGGCCATTCTCTTCGAACAGTGGGGTTGTTGTCGGGGTTTTGACACCAATGGGACTTGAAGGAATAGAGTGCCAGGCATTCAAGTTACCAAACCCTGACCTGGGATATTAGCTCAGAGTTCCTTGTCTCAGGCTCGTGAAGATTCAAGCTGTGGACACTTGAGGGAGCATGCAAAGTGGTAGGGAGGAGCCAGGTGAGAAAGCGTTTATAGAAGGGGTGAGGAAATGCACGAGGGCTTTTTGAAGCAAGAAGGGGAGGTGAACTACTTGCTCTTCAGCCTCTGAAGAGCAGAATTCCACCTTAGCCTTTGAATCTTGAGTTCTTTAGAAGGGGAGGGTTTAGTTCAGTTCTCTTTGTAGCTTTGCAAGAGCTGGAGCCTGAGGGAACAGATTTCTCTCTGGCTACGGCCCTTTTCGGCCTAACCGCTGCTGATAAGCATGGAGTTGCAGCTGCTGATTCAGACAGCTGTGGCTTAACAGGCAGCTACCAATAAAACAGGGGCAACACTTCTCCTCATAGGAACCCTTTAAAAAGGTGGGAGCTGGCCTCTGGCAGATGGTGCCCTGAACAAGGACTTAGGTTCAGGGACCCCCACTGTCCTCTGTAGGAGCAGTGAATGTTCTTAACCACTAAGCCATCTCTCCAGCACCATATCTGGTCTTTTTTTAACAGTGTCATACGGGCAAGTCCATCTGCAAGTCATTCCAGGAATTGCCCTTTTGCTTGGGAGGTTGGAAAGGGCCGTGTCCTGATTTACCCTCGGGAAGAACTTTGGCCAGGAACTCACTACATAGACAAAGCTGGCCTGGCACTCACCAAGATCCACCACACCTGGCAGAGGCTGGTGGCTTTCTAGTTCTAGGAAAAGTTGTAATACACAGTGAGACCATATCGTAAAAACCAAAACAACCCTCTCCAATTCAGGACGTTAGTTTTAGAGTTCATATAGTCAATTTGTTCCTTAACCCCTGAGTTAGATTTCTGCTCAATCTGCAGAAAGCCACATTAATCAGTTAGGAAATGTCTGACTAAAACTGATAAACACGACTGACTACCCCCATCTAACCTTTCTCCTCCCTCTTCAAAGCTGAGGGTATCAACAGAAGACTAAGGAATTTAGCCTGGCAATGGTGGCGCACACCTTTAATCCCAGCACTTAGGAGGCAGAGGCGGGCAGATCTCTGTGAGTTCCAGGACAGCCTGGTTTACTGAGTGAGTTCCAGACCTGTCAGGGCTACACAGAGAAACCCTGTCTCGAAAAACAAAAACAATCAAACAAAAAACAAAACAAACAAAGACTAGGGTATTTAAAAAACCATTACTTATTAATTTTATTTTATGTGTGTTAGTATTTTGTCTGCATGTATGTATGTGTACCACATGCATGCTAGCACCCATGGAGGTCAGAGAAAGGTGTCAGATCCCCTGGAACTGGAGTTACAGATGGTTACACATGGGTGCTGGGAGCTGAACTCTGCAAGAGCAGCCGGTGCGCTTAACTGCTGAGCCATCTCTACAGTCCTGTCCTGTCCAAGGTATTTTTAATATTATGAGAGTATCGGGATTAGAAGGTTTCCAACCAGTTTCCAATGCAGTTTTCACAGCAGCCTTTTCAAGGCAGACAGGAGCAGCATCTGGAAGGTTAAGAGCACTGGCTGCTCCCCTAGAGGTCCTGAGTTCAATTCCCAGCAACCACATGGTGGCTCCTAACCATCTGTAATGGGATCTGATGCCCTCTTCTGTCATGCAGGCATACATGCAAATAGAGCACTCATATGCATAAATAAATCTTTTAAAAACAAAACTCAATTTAAAAAAAAAAAGGAGCTTGTAACCTAAGCTGAGTCAAGATGGTCAATAGAATGAGGGACTATTTGGGAAGAAAGAGAATGAGGAACCCATTGGGAAGAAAGTGATCAGCAGAATGAAGGGAGAGGAGAGAGAATAATGGAGAGGAATATCATAAAATACACCATATATAGGTATAACGTGTCATACTGAGATCCATTATTTTGTGCAAATAATATGCACTAATAAAAAAGATTTTAAAATAAGTAGTATTTTAATCTGGGTTTAGCAGCACATATTTATAATTCCAGTCCTGAGGAGGCAGAGGCAGGAAGACCACAAGCTCATCCTTAGAGGCATATGAGTTCAAGGCCAGCCAGCGTTACACAAGACCCCTGAAAAAGAAGAAGTATATTTCAAGGATAAAGATGGATTTTTAAAAAAAATATTCTATAGGATTCCAAATTCCTAGACAAAGAATATTAGGTTAAATGTAAAAGCAACCCTCTTTAAGTGAATATACAACTCCTTTCCATCTTTAGCTGATGGTCCCCCCAACCAGGAAACAAGTTTTTTAATCCTTGAAACATTGGGCTTTTCAAATGTCATGTAGATGAACATGGGTTTGGCAACATAATGAGACCATTTGATATTCTCACTAGAGGCTCAAAGCAATGTAGCTGGCCATTTGGGGACTGGAGCCTCTGAAACCACGAGCCAGGACTGAACATTCTTGTTTTAGTTTTTTTAGATAGGTCTTACTATGTAGCCCAGGCTGGCCTTCAGTCAGCAAGCCTGCTGCCTCTGGCCCACAGTGCTGTATGCATCAGCTGCATCTAGTTTCAGAAAGTTTCTTTTTAGCCTCACACATGATTTTCTACAGATTGCAGGGACCATATGAAATTTAAAAAAATTCGGGTGTAATTAAAATAGATTAGCTTTATTAGTTGATCAAATCTGTTCCTAAGCACGACTGAGAACAAGTCAATTTGTTATGACTTTAATTAAGTTATTGAACCTATGAGATAGAAGAGTTACAAGTAACTACCGGTTTAAGGGAATTAATAGTGATCAAATAATTTTCAATGAGTTAATAGTTTAAAATATTTTGATTTTTCAAAACTATGACCCAATTCTTTCTGTGATACAGTGAAGATTTCCAGGTGTTTGGTAGCTGTGGACGGTGGGACTGGCTGGCTGCAGTAGGAACAAGGATTCTGTTTTCTGGGTTTTTTGCCTCTTTTTTGGGAGAGGGAGTTCTGGGTTTCTTGTCAAGTTGCTTAAAGAGAAATAAATGAAAGGTTTCCGTGTTGTAAGTCTGAACTACAGGTCTCTGCTGCTATGAGGAGCCATGAAAAGACTTTGCTTGCTCAAATTCCCAAAGGATGAAATTTCACTCTCTACAAACAGAAACGGCCCCTGGAACCCAGGCCATCGGAGAGCAGAGGGCTGAAAGAACGGCAGGCATATGAACTCCATATGAATTTTGAAATCGGCGATGGGAGGGATGTGGGCCACCTGCAAGTCCTGCAGCTTGGATTACAGCGAAAACCACAACTTAACCAAATCCTGGGCCTGCCGCCAACTAGGAGAACAAAGCTGGCTTGTCTTGGTGGCAGCGAGCACCTGAGACGCAGTCCTTTGGGATCTGCTGGTGTCTGAACCCAGAGAGCCGTGTTTAAGTCCGTCCTTCCCCTCCACATTCACGGAGTAAGCGGGAGGGTACGGCCTTACATGTTATTTAGGGCTTATTCTCCCTGCCATTCCTGTGTCCTTTTCTCAGCAACAAAAGTGCATGGGTTTGTCTCTATGTTTTACATCCTGTTTATTTCAAAGCTTACCGGACACACGATTTTGCAGGCAAAATTGGACGTTAGTAATTTTATACTCTAAATTTCTAGTTTGGTGGGTGGGGTTAACTTTGCAGAGTCTGGGTTTAGTGTTGTGCTAGGGGAAAACAGGCTGGCAGGCACTATTAGTGTTTTGGTTTTTTTTTTTTTTTTTTTTTTTTTTTTTTTTTTTTTTTTTTTTTTTTTTTTTGTTCAATGGTTGGTGGGCCTAAGCTGGCTTGAGGTCCCTTAAAAAAATGAACCATCAGAATTCACTTGTCTTTGATACGTCCTGTTCAGTCCTCCAGAAAATAAATATTAACTTTGAATGGAGAATTTGATCGCTCCCTGTCCAAAGGTCTTTCTGATAGGGCAGAAGAGAATCATAAAGTGTGTCGACATTTCTTATCTACCTCACACACACCTGCTGGCGGTCAAATCAGGTCCCAGGGTCTCACACCTGCTACCCAGGCAGTAATCTACTACTGAGCGACACTCTCAACTTGTGAAACTCCTACGAGGAACTAAAGTGCTTAAGGTTCTATCTGTCTACCTATCTGTCTGTCTATCTATCTATCTATCTATCATCTATCTATCTATCTATCTATCTATCTATCTATCTATCTATCTATCTATCTATCTGTTGTAGTTAGCAGCAGCGGAAAGTCACACCATAGAACTCAGTGGGAGGTTTACTGGGGGACAAACGGAAGGAAGGGGCACAGAGTCTGGTGGAGTCTGGTTGAAGAAGAGGCTGAGAAAGAGAATGAGAAATGGAAAGGCTTGGGTTTTTTTTTTGTTTGTTTTTTAATATTTATTTATTATGTATACAGTATTCTGTCTGCACATATCCCTGCAGGCCAGAAGAGGGCGCCAGATCTCACTACAGGTGGTTGTGAGCCACCATGTGGTTGCTGGGAATTGAACTCAGGACCTCTGGAAGAGCAGTCAGTGCTCTCAACCTCTGAGCCATCTCTCCAGCCCCAAGGCTTGCATTTTATGAGAATTTAACACATGCGCATAGGGAGAACTCTACTTAGCCATATAGCACTTGTAGCTGATGACGTATTGTCAGGACCCTGAGCAGGCCAGTGTGGATGCCTGAGTACTAACAAGCACATGTGCACAGCGGTTGCAGGTGAGGACCCTGAGGGCAGGCTAGTGTAATGCCTGAATGCTAGCACATACTTTTTTTTTTTTTTTATTAATTCTTTGAGAATTTCATACAGTGTATTTTGATCATATTTACCTCCCCCGCCCACCTTACTCCTCTCAGCTCACTCTTATCTCCCACCTCGGCCTGCTTCAACTTTGAGTCCCTTAATTTTTTTTTTTTTTTTTTTTAAATAACATTGAGTCAAATTTGTGTTCTCCCATGGAGTCATCGACTGGAGACACATCCTTAAGGAAAACTGACTCTTCTTCCTTTCCCCATCATAGTGCTTCAGTTACGGGAGTGCTTAAGATAAATAGGAACAATGGACGGCTCTTCCCTTCCGGGCAGGGTCAGCCTCAAGATACAACCCCTGTGCTGAGCTCCAACGGTTGAGGTCCGAGAGAAGTCCCCAAGAAAGACCATCTGTCACATATGCAATCACCAAGAGCATTTATTATTTCCAACCTGTCGGAGTGGCAAATAGTGGCCCCTGAAAAGCTGAGTGGTGGCGGCGGCACACACCTTTAATCCCAGCATTTGGGAGGCAGAGCCAGGCGGATCTCTGAGAGTTTGAGGCCAGCCTGGTCTACAGATCCAGTTTTAGGGCAGCCAAGCTTAGGCAGTAAAGGTAACGGTCAAAACCAGAAGGCTGGTGAAGATGTAATTGAATGAGGTGGGATGTTCCAGCCCCAGTAAGCAGCAGAACTTGGCAACTTTGGCCATGTAGTTCTGGAGTTAAGGATAGAAGAAAGGGGCTATGGGCCTTGCCTCTGCATCTAAAGAAAGCTGCTGAGGCCAGGCATGTGTCAGGGGTGTCCCTGAATGGAGGCCTAGTAGAGAGGCCATTTCGTGAAGCTGTGATGTTGAAGCCTGGATTGCCTTGGAGACCCTAAGACGTTAGAGATGCCAAAGCCATGGGACACCTGCTGAGGAGAGCTGCTAACAGGGAGTGGAACCAGCTCAAGAGAGAGAAGTATGATGCACTCAACAAACCTAAAAGGAGTGGGAGATCTGAAGAGTCTTTTTGACATCACACATGGAGATGCAGAGTTTAGAGTTTTCCCCGCTGGTTTTTGGCTTGCCTTGGTCCAGTATTTCCTCACTATGCTCCCTTTCCTACTTTTTGGAATGGTAATGCATATCCTGTGCCATTATATGTTGGAAGTATGTGATCTGTTTTTTGATTTTGATTTTATAGATGATTATAGTTAAGAGATTGCATGAATCTCAGAAGAGACTTTGAACATTGTTGAGACTGTGATAGACTGTGGGGACTTTTGAAGTTGGACTGAATGCATTTTTACACTATGACATGGCGACAAGCTTTTGGGGGTCAGGGAGTGGAATATGGGGGTCTGAAAGAAAATGGCTCCCAAAGGGAATGGCACTATTAGGAGGTGTGTGGTCTTGTTGGAAGAAGTGTGTCACTGTGGGGGTGGGCTCTGAGGTCTCATATGCTCAAGCCAAGCCCAGTGAGATAGTCTACTTCCTGTTGCCTGCACAAGATGTAGAACTCTTAGCTACCTCTCCAGCACCATGTCTGACTGCGTGTTGCTGTGCTCCCTGCCCTGATGATAACGGACTGAACCTCTGAAACTGTAAGCAAGCCCATTAGATGTTTTCCTTTATAAGAGTTGCTGTGGTCATGGTGTCTCGTCACAGTGAAGAAACCCTAAGACACCATGCTAGGAGGAGATACAGAGAGAGGGGGAAGGACCATCCTTTCAGAAGGATCACCATGGCAACCGCTCTGAGCATGTCTGTAAGGGATCTAGGTTAGGTTAACTGAGGTTGGAAGACTCACCAGCAGTGTGGGTAGTGCCCTTCCATGGAGTCCTAGACCGAGTAAAAGGAAAAGTCAGGCTGGGAGCACCCCAGGAAATGGCTGTGTGCACGGTGCTGGCTACAGCTTTGTGTGGGGAGTGTGGGTCTGTGGTGGCGGCAGGCTCCTGGGGTGCTGGTCCAAGGTGTGTGCGTGTGCGTGTGTGTGTGTGTGTGTGTGTGTGTGTGTGTGTGTGTGAGACGGTGAGGGTGAAGTGGCTGAGACTGGAAAAGCAATGGCAACTGTCTTCTCTTGGATTCTGGACCAAAGCCTCCCAGCTAACATTCTAGATGAGGATCAGCACCGTCTCTTATTCCTTCGGGCTCTTGTTCTTAAGAAGTCCCTTCCCAGACTCATCAAGTGCTTCCAGGGCACTGACTCTTGACTGCCAAGAAGACATCAAAGGCCGACGGTCTGAAGGATGGAGACCAGCTTATCCTGGCTTGCGATCCATCAGTGGTGGGAAGATGGGCACTCAAGCTGTGCATCACCCACACGTGGGTCTCGGGAGGAGGCTGCCGGCTCCAGCTGCCTCCTTGATTAAGTCTGCCAATTGACCAAGGCCCCCAGGCCTCGGGCCGGGAACGGTAAGGGGAAAATGACATTGAGAGTTAACAAATACGTTCTCTCTCTCAAGAGGTGTGTGGGGATGGTGTGTGGGGAGAGAGGGGATGCAGAGAACTGAGTCCAGGAGGTCATCATTCATCACTCTCTGTAGAGCGCGAACAGCTGCTTCCTATGACTCTCCTCCCCCGGTTCCGAGACGGGCTGTGCCCCCTGGAACAGTGAGCTGAAAACCCCTTCTTCCCAAGTTGCTTTGGCCGGGTATGTTGTGGCGGGAACTACATAGGTACGCAATACACCCTAAGTCGGTCTTAGTTAACCTGCGAGTTTACTGGGGTTTCCTACAGAAACTGAGTGCAGGGTCTCGCGCGGGAGCGATGGTGACCCTGACCGCTACCACCCAAAGCCAGCCCCAGCGTGGGTGATGAGTCATAAAAGCGGCTGCACCCCTCAGCCACCCTCCTACCTCCTGCCTCCGCTGGCACCTCCCGACACCCGCATCAGGGGCGGGATGGCATTCAGCTGGGCTGGGGGTGCGTAGGAAGGAGGGAGCACCTGGTGTCTCAGCTGTGGGGATGAGGACTCCCTCCGCTCCTCCGGATGCTCCAGGCTGCTCTGGGTTCAGCACAGTGACAGCGGTGCCATTCCTGGACCGCAGTCTTTCATGCATTGCCCCATATGTTCCCCACAGCTCTGTGGCGTAACAGGCCTTGTCTCCGAGACGCCTACTGGTCCTTAAGCTGGTTAACTTGCTAGGAAGATGGATCAAGAAATCCCTCCTTCCTTGGGATCCCTTGCGCCACTTAACTCCACGCTGCCACCTAGTGGGCACACCCACAGACCAGCTCCGCGTCAGCCCACGATGGCGAGAACAGAGAACGTGCAGGTCGGTGGGTCACCCGGGTTTTTGACTGCTTTTGAGGAGCCCCAGGGAAACTACATTATGAAAGGTGATATGTACTATCAGCTGACATCCCCAGGGAACATTCCACCATACCACAGAACTCATAAAAAGAATAAAATCAAGGTTGAGGAGATGGAATTTTACTGCTGAGCCTGTAAGACTGGGATCCAGTTCTCAGTCTCCTTCTGGAGTCAGGAGTCCACTATTCATTGCCACAAGTGATAGGACTTTAGAAGTTGAGTTAATGAAGCTCTCTATTCTTTCAATTTCCTTTTAAAATATTTATAGCATCACGTAATACAATTAACTGTTGGTAAATAGTTCTATGAATTTGAACACACCAAGAGATGTAATTACCACCACAACCACGATATAGAATAGTTTCAATCCCCTCCCACACGTCCCACCACACCTTTAAAGCCACACCTTACCCCACCTACACCTATGCAGCCGCCGACCTGTTTCTCATCGCTGTGATTTTGCGCCCGTCCCACGCACCAAACCCATTTGCTCTCACACAACTTTCCAAAGCAACATTCCAATGTAGAGTTGGCTCAAAGCACACAAATCCTATCTACATCCCATCAAAATCCCAACGTTATCACACAGTCTAAATGAGGAGTGGAAAGAAATCAGGGCACAGCCTTTCTCCTGGGGAACGAGTTATGCGTTCCCAGGACATGGTCGAGGTGTGTCTATGGGGCTGTAATTACAGACATTCTAGTTCAAATCAGGGAAAGGTCGTAGAACAGAAGGTTAAAAAGGAGTCTCCAGACCAGAGTAGCTTGTAAACCTGGAGGCACATCGCAGGTTCCCAGACCCCAAGACGATCTCCCACTCTCAGCCCTGACTTCTACGCTTTTGTCAAGACCCTGCACGCTCCTGGGCCTGCCCTGTGGGCCGCCCATCCTGCTTCAGGGAAGCTAGCGTGCATATGCACCTGACTAGGCATATTAGTTACCTTTCTCCTGGCGGCTGTGACCTGATAGCAGGAATTTAAGAGCTGGGTGTGGTGGTGTAAGACAGGAAAACCAGAAGTTCAGACCCAGGTCAGGCCTGGATGTTATGAGTTCAAGGGCAACTTAGGCTACTTGAAACCCTGTCTCTATAAAAAAAAGATAAACAAAAGCCATCTTAATGGAGGAAGGCATTACCTAGGCCAACAGAATGAGGGAGTATGGTCCGTCATGGTGGGCAGCTCGTGGTGGTGGGAAACGTGAGGCTGTGTGCTCATGTCTGGGCAAGCTGAGGAGCAGGGAAATAGGGCTACACACTTCAAGGCCCCGTCCCAGTGAGCCTTTACCACCAGCAAGGACAGCCCCCTCCAGTCTCCACATTCTCCCAAACAGTACTGCCAGCTGGGAACCAACATGAGCTGGGGGGCATCTCACAGTCAAACCGCCACAGACAGTAAAGGTTTTCATCTTTACTCAGAGGCAGGGTTGGTCTTGAACTTCTGGGCTCAGGTGATGATCGTCATGCCTGAGCTACCGAGTGGCTGGAACTACAAGGGCTGAGTAACTTTACTGGGCAGCTTCCCGACAGTTAACCTGTGAGGGTCTGACAGCTGTCTTTCAATCATGTCACGTCTTTCGGCCCAAACAGGCAGTGTTTCTGCTGATAAAAATGATTAAGAAGTGTGGGTGTTTGGTTGGAACCTCCAGCTCACTCCTGCTTGATCCGGAAATTCCAGTCCCACATTCTTGGTGGCCACTGCAGCCTAAAGCACTCAGCTTTTCACTATTCTTGGGCACAAACCCAGCTTGTGGCGGACACATCATCACCCCTCGCCTACAACCTATATTCCCTCTGCTTTAGTTCAGGCCTGTGGCTTCTCCAGCCTCCATCTCTGGGACTGGAGAACCTCCCTGGGGGTTGTCTTGCTCAAATAAACTTGTTATGCTTTTTCAATTGGGCTTGATCTGGCTGACTGCGTGGGCAGAGAAACCTATTATGGGGGGGTGGGGCAGAAAACCTGTTAGTGCAGAGCGGGTGAAGCCCTGAGTGGATGCACATCATCTGACATGGGTTGAGGACCGAGGTCTTGGACGCATGGGAATGCGAGTTTTACCCTATGCTGCCAGTCTCAGGAACAGCAGAGCCTTCCTCTAGTCCAGTGTGAATGTTGGACGGCTAAAGCCTGTCTGTGACTGCTGCCTACAGACACCTCCTACTGAGACGAGCCAACTCCTCCCTCTGTGTAGCTGGGGTTCCAGGTTGTTGCTGTGTAGCTGGCACCCTCCGTCAGGGCAGCCCACCAGACCCCAGGTTTTCTACACATACGTCTGTGTGTCTGTCTTTTCTTCGTCCCCTCAACAGCCCAGCCAGGTTTCTGGGACGCAAGCTGTGCTGGATTGATTAACTTTATCTCTGGTCCAATTAACTGGGACCAGAAGGACAAAATCATATAAATTCACTCACCCAGGATGAGCACATTTTGAATAGAAAAAGCGAATCTCCCAAGAGAGGGGGGTAAGTGAAGTAGGTTCTAACACTGTCTTTTTTTTTTTTTTTTTTTGATTTTTCGAGACAGGGTTTCTCTGTGTAGCTTTGCACCTTTCCTGGAACTCACTCTGTAGACCAGGCTGGCCTTGAACTCCAGAGATCCGCCTGGCTCTGCTTCCTGAGTGCTGGGATTAAAGGCATGCACCACCACCACCCAATTCTCTAACACTGTCATTTCTTAAAAGTTTTCTCTTAAAATTCTCTGTCTCAGATTATAAAGTTTACACATGTATTTCTTTTATTGTTGTTGTCTCTCTGTGTAGCCCAAGTTGGCTTTCAACTCACTATATAGCCCAGGCAGGCCTTTGCCCTGGAGATGTTTCAACTGCCTATGTGCTGGGATTACAGGTGTGTACTGCATGCTTGGTATAAATATATGATTATAGGGCCAGTTAGATGTCTCAGCAAGTAACAGCACTTGCTAAATAATCCTGATGTCCTGGTTCAGTCCCTGGGATCCACAGTAAGAGGAAAGAAGCATCCTCTGACCTCCACATGTGTGCTGTGTGTGCCACTCACATAGAGAAAAACAAACCTATTACTAATTCAAAACTCATAACTTTTAAAAATTATGTTTAAAATTGGAACATTACACATAAAACTAAAAGTTCCTTCTGCAGCTAATTAAGCCGACTAGGTTGCTCTTCGATGCAAAAGCCATAAACAGCAGCTTCTTTTGTATGTATACAGCCTGTTGCATGTATGAGTTCCCGTCAGAGACTTGGGCCATTCTGTTTCTGATGGATCTTCGTGATTTCAAGGATTCCCCCAAGCTTAGACAGGTGTGCAGGGTGATTTTAGGAAACCTTGGAGCTCAAACTAATTATATCATCGTGTCCACCTGCCCCAAGTTGCAGATTTGGTGTGACCGAAGTCCTGTCTAGAACCAAGTTTAAGTTCCCTGGCCGCTAGAAAAGCTGTATCTCAGACCAGCAGGTTTAACCAAATTTAAAGCAGGTGAATTAGAGGACATGTGTGGTGGTTTGAATAAGAATGGCCCCTAGCTGGGCGATGGTGGCACACACGCCTTCAGTCCTAGCACTCGGGAGGCAGAGATCCATCTGGATCTCTGTGAGTTCAAACCACCGCGGACTACATGAGATTGATTCAGTCTAGGAGAGAAACAGAGCCAGGCAGTGGTGGCACTTGAGATCTCATGCCTTTGCTACCAGTATTTGGGAAGCACACACGCCATTAATCCCAGCACTAGGAAGGAAGTGATGGCTGGGCAGAGAAAGACATGTAAGGCCTGAGGAGACAGGAACTCGGCACCTTTTTGTTGAGGACTCAGAGGCTTTTAGTCACAGGATTCATGGAGATGGGGGTCTCACCTTCCATTGGGCCTGGGGTTCAGTGGTGGTGAGAAGTCTTTCTAGTGCGTGTTCCTTTGTCTGTCTGATCTTTCAGCATTTACCCCAATATCTGGCTACGTTTTTTTTTTTTTTTTTTAAACCTGTTAGGTTTCAAGCAACAGTGGAAGGAGAGGCAGACTCTCAAAAGTTGTCCTCAGAGCACGTGTACATGCATGTGCCTTCACATGCACACTCTGTACACACACATTTAAAAATAATATTTTCATGTTTATATATGTGTGTGTTCCTAAAGGAAAAAGAATATACATCTAAATGTTTACTCTTCATTTTAGGAAAGGTCATTGAGGCATTTGATCAAGGTTAACTGGAGCCTTGTTTGCTGATGGCAAAAATCTGGCCCAAAGTGGCTTTAGGCAAACAGGGAATGGACTGGTTCAGAAAATAGGTTTGGGCTGGAGAGATGGCTCAGAGGTTAAGAGCACTGGCTGCCCTTCCACAGGTCCTGATTTCGATTCCTAGCAACTGCATGGTGGCTCACAACCATCTATAATGAGATCTGGCGCCCTCTTCTGGCCTGCAGACATACATGAAGACAGAACACAATGCATAATAAATAAATAAATAAATAAATAAATAAATAAATAAATAAATAAATAAATAAATAAAATAAGAAAATAGGTTCAAGGTGCAGAATAGATAGGAGGGAGCATGCACACATGTCCCAGAGCACACGTGTGGGTCAGCAGTCAGTACCGTCTACCCAGAGCCACAAAGCAAAGAGCCCAGGCCCAGGCTGTCACCTGCTGCCACTTTGCAATCGAGTAGAAGGAGACCAGGACAAACACTTGTCAGAGAGAAGGTTTTCACATTACCTAGTATCACTCAGAACAGTTTTTCGGTTCACTAAATTGCACATCACACAGTTTCTAGTTAGCAATTCAAATCCACATTCCCAGCTCTATCCAGGGGTCATTCCCATAGAGCCAGGATAAAGAACCCAGGAAGAGATGGCAAAGGGTTAACATTTTGGTGTACAACGTTATTTTCAAAGACATCACCATCTGCCAAAACAGAGACCTGATTCGTCAAAGTCCATGTAGTCTGGGAAAGTCCCTGAAGGTACTAACTTTGTTTGATTTTGGGCTTCTGTAGTTCTGCCTCACCCAACCTGCTGACCTAAGTGTGTCAACCAGGATGTAGTTTTGGTGTTTAAAAGCCCACCCTGAGAAAGGCTCTGTTGTTTTTTTTTTTTAATTTTATTTTATAATTTAATTTAATTTTACATATCAGCCACTGATTCCCTTGTGGTCCCCCCCACGCCTCCCCCCCCCATTCCCACCTCCTCCAGGGCAAAGACTCCCCTGAGGATTGAGTTCAACCTGGTAGATTCGGTCCAGGCAGGTCCAGTCCCCTCCTCCCAGGCTGAGTCCCTGTATAAGCCCCAGGTTCCAAACAGCCAGCTCATGCACTGAGCACAGGACCCGGTCCCACTGCCTGGATGCCTCTCAAACAGATCAAGCCAATCAACTGTCTCACCCATTCAGAGGGCCTGATCCAGTTGGGGGCCCCTCAGCCATTGGTTCATAGTTCATGTGTTTCCATTCATTTGTATATTTGTCCCTGTGCTTTTTCCAACCTTGGTCTCAGCAATTCTCGCTCATACAATCCCTCCTCTTTCTTGCCAATTGGACTCCTGGAGCTCCACCTGCGGCCTGGCCATGGATCTCTGCATCTGGTTCCCTCAGTCATTGGATGGGGTTTCTAGCATGACAATTAGGGTGTTTGGTCATCCCATCACCAGAGTAGGTCAGTTCAGGCTGTCTCTCGACCATTGCCAGCAGTCTATTGTGGGGGTATCTTTGTGGATTTCTGTGGACCTCTTTAGCACCCTGCTTCCTATTCTCATGTGGTCTCCATTTACCATGGTCTCCTATTCCTTGTTCTCCCCCTCTGTTCTTGATCCAGCTGGGATCTCCTGCTCTCTCAAGCTCTCTTTCCCTCGACCCTTGCCCTTCATTACCCCCACTCACGCCCATGTAGATCTCATCCATTTCTCCGTCATTGGGTGATCCCCGTGTGAGAAAGGCTCTGCACTTGGGTCCCAAACATCCAATGTAGTTGCCAGCCTGCTAATAAAGATTTTGTTTTGGCTTGAACCTGTGTCTGAGTGGTCTTCTCTGGTGGATACCCCACAACTCTGCCAGACTGCAGAATTACGGCTGCAATGAACACACACACACACTGAAAACGTCTGTCATGTGACCCAGTCTCTTCTCTGTACAACTGCCAAGCGTTCAGCAGGTATTTGCACCACGGATTCAAACAGGTCATCGCATTTACTGGTACATATCTGAGAACCAAGCCGCTCCCTCGAAAATCTGGAATTTCATCACATGAAGAGGTATAAATCTCCCAGTCTTTATTAGTTTTCAATTTTATTTCTAAAGTAGCTATTTTTCCTTTTGAAGGCTAAGTGGCCCCGATGTCACAGTCCCAATTCCACCTCTCAAGTGCTGGTCTCTTGACACTTTTCCTTCCCATTTATTTTTAAATGACGTTTGGGATTAAGCTAAGAGTTTACACACTCATGACGAACAAATGCTTTGCCCCAGGGTCACATCTCCGGACCACTGTTGTTTACTTTTTAAAGTTGGGGTTTATCTCACATTCCATAAAATCCACCCTTTCAGGGATGCAATTTATGGCTTCAGCACATCTGAATGGCTATGAAATTGTCACTTCTGTCTAGTTCCAGAACATTCTATCTGCCCTTAAAGGGATCCGCCCTTAAAGGAACTCTGTAGCTATGAGCCTTTTGGACTGTTCCCCACAGCCAGGCTCAAAGGACTTTCTACTCACAGCCAGGCAAAAGGATGCCAGCTCTTTCAGGATCAAGAAGAACAGGGGTGACATTCAAGGTTCACCGCAGCAGGTGAGGTGTACGCGGGCGGGCGAGGAGAAGGAAGGCAGAGAAGCCGAAGCAGGTCCCTTTCCCCGCTGGCGTGACAGTGAAGGAGCAGAAATGATCCAGACACTCTCCTTCTGGCCGGACTGTATCGAAACCCCGAAAAACAACAAAGAGGAATGAAAAGGACTCTGTGCCCACCAGCAGATATTCCCATCAGCTCCAGGCCACAACGAACCCAGAACCTAGTCTCCGTTACTGTGCATTGACGCAGTAGGTGTATTTCATATAACTGGAATCACACTGTCACAGACAGGGAGCTGGGACTCTTTGTCTGCACAGGAACGGTGGAAGGAAAAGGACCAAGCGCCCCTAGGGCCGACAGCCCTGAGTTACAGACTCACAAGTTGGTTTTCCAAACCCAGAGTTAGAGGCCTGTGTCTCCAAGCTTTCAAAGCCACTCAAGGCAGGAGTTTACCGCGCTCAGCTTTTAGTAACAGAATCAGGTGGCTGGGGTTACAGTTCCTGAGCTTTGGGCGTTGGGACCCTGGGCTCCATAACTCTTGTCCGCTAGCTTTAACACTTCTGACAGCCGGGGCTCTCAATATTAGCACATCAAGCTCCTGTCTTTAGCTATTCACAATATTTCTCCTTCTTAACGCTCACTCATCCTTTGCAGTCTTACCTTCTTTCAGTTTTAATTTTTTTTTTTTAAGACAGTGTTTCACGATGGCTCCTTGTAGTGTCTATCCTTGGTTATCTCTTGGATTCTTTTTTGTTTGTTTGTTTGCTTTGTTTTTTTTTGTTTTTTGAGACAGGGTTTCTCTGTGTATCTTTGCGTTTTTCCTGGAACCACAGCTCTGTAGACCAGGCTGGCCTCAAACTCACAGAGATCCAAATGGCTCTGCCTCCCTAGTGCTGGGATCAAAGACACGTGCCACCACTGGCCGGCTGATCTCTGGGATTCTTGGTGGCAATCTAGAGTTATAGTTACTTTTGGGGGGGGGGAGAGGTGATGGGTCAAGATCTTATATGGCCCAGGCTGGCCTTGAACTGGTTATATAGCCACAGATGACCTTGAACTCCTGACTCTCCCACTTCCCTATTTCCAGTGCTTGGTGGACTAGCTGGTGTCACAGTTCTGAGACGTCAGTCTAGAGACCCTAGCTCTTGGTAACTCGGCTGCTTCTCAGTGTCGATATTATTATCTTCACCAGAAGTGGAAGCCAGAGTCCTGTCTGTTCTTTGTGTCCCACCTGCTCAACTCATGATAAAATTCATCAAGAGACCATCTGGGAGACTCCTGAGCGTAATGCTGCCGCACTGGGGTGGGGGTGGAATACAGGTGAGGGGCCTCCTAGACTAACCTGGAAACAGCGGAAAACAGCCCTCGACGAGAGGGACATAGCATGCTTGTCTGTGGAGTCTCATCCCACCAACCACAGCCCTGCATGAGCACAGCTGTCTTCTCCACCAATCACAGGCTTTGTCATAGGTCAAGTTTACCAATGAACCCCAAACCTGGCATCGTACCAACCACAGGCTTTGTCATAGGTCAAGTTTACCAATGAACCCCAAGTCTGGCATCGTACCAATCACAGGCTTTTCCTCCCCCTGAATCACAGGGGAAGTGCGCCACCTTCTGTCATAAATGAGAATAGCTGCAGCTGTGTGTGTGTGGGGCATTTAAAGATTTAAAGTACTTTAATGATTGTCTTTGTTGTGTATGTAGGAGACCTCTGGCGCCAATGCAAGGTCATGAGGACAGCCAGGCTGGTCTCCAAAAGAGGGGCTCTTCAGTTGGCAGCTCAGCAACGGCTCAGCTTACTTAAAGGAAAAGTAAACACTAAACGGTGCTTCCAATGAAGAACCAACATTAACTTTTTTTTTTTTTTTTTTTTTTGAGACGGGGTCGGGGTCTTACTATGCAACCCTGCATGGCCTGGAACTCACTCTGTGGACCAGGCTGGCCTGTGGACCAGACACCTGCCTGCCTTTGCTGCTGGAGAGCTGGATCAAAGGCAAACACCACCACCCACTCTTCTGTTCATTTTCACGGCTGCGTCCCATACACCGTATGGACATGGCACGTTTTGCTTTCCCGTTCATTAGCTGACAGACGTTTCTGTGGCTTTTATTTTTTAGCTGTTATGAATGTGTACCTGCCAACAGTGGTGTCCAAGCTTTGTGTGAACATGTTTTCAGTCCCTATCAGAGTCACTGCTGAGTCATACGGTGAGTCTAAGTTTACCTTTCTAGGAAATTATCAGTAGATTTTCCAAAGCAGCTGTCTCGCTGGGCAGAGTTAGCTTTACTATATGTCATATTTGGGCCAAATTTTATGTTTGTGGCACTTAATTTTCTTGGAAGTTTTTGTTTTGTTTTGTTTTGGGTTTAATTCCTTACTAGATGGTTAAGATAATATTTCAATATTTTCTATCTAGATATGATGGCGCACACTATAATCTTACTGCCCAAGAGAGGGAGGCAGGAGGATCATGAATTCAAGGCCATCCTCAGCTACATAGTAAGCTGGAGGCTAGCCTGGGCTACATGAGAACCGGTCTTAAAAACAACAATAACAACAACAACAACAACAACAAAAAACCCCAAAAAACAACCCATAAAGTCTGGGTGCAGCTGTTAGTAGACGCTTAACACACAGGAAGCACTAGGTTTGATCCCCATCACTCCAGAAACTGGGCACAGTGGCCCATGCCTGTAATCCTAGCCCCAGGTGTGGGGGGGGGGGGCGAAGGCAGGAGGTTTAGAAGTTCAAGGTCATCCGTGGCTGTGTAGAAAATCTGAAGCCAGCCTGGGGTACAAAAGACTCTTAAACACAACATTTGTGGTGGGGGATTTTCTTAGTTTGGTCTCTTCATTTTGAGGCAAGAGACAAGAAAATTCCAGGCCTTTAAACTTCTAGTGCATCTTGATATCTTAGGATATTATCAGCTTAAGGGTTAGTCATATAATATGGAAAAGAGCTGGATTTTCTTTATCCCATTTGTCAGTTGTTTATTATAATATCCAACGTACGAACCCAAGGCTAAAAAGACCTACAGTAAATTCTTCCTTAAAATTCTCTTTACCGGGCTCGGGAGAGGGCTCAGTCAGCCAAGTGCCTGATATGCAAGTGTGAGGACCGGAGTCTGGCTCCCCAGCAGCCACACTTAAAACATTCTGAGCAGTGGGCTGGAGAGATGGCTCAGTGGTTAAGAGCACTGGCTGCTCTTCCAGAGGTCCTGAGTTCAATTCCCAGCACCCACATGGTGGCTCACAACCATCTGTAATGAGATCTGGTGCTCTCTTCTGACCTGCAGGCATACATGCAGGCAGAACACTGTATACATAATAAATAAATAAATCTTAAAAAAAAAAATTTTTTTAGGCAAGTCTGTAATTTCAGCTCCAGGGGTGTCAGGGCCCAAACAGAAGGGTCCTCAGGGGCTCGCTGTGCAGCCGGCATAGCCAATCAGTGAACTTCAGACTCAGTGATAGCTCCTGTCTCAACCAATAATGCAGAGAGTGATGTAGGAAGACACCAGACACCGGTCAGTATGTGTATACTACACACACACACACACATTCTGTTTACTAAGTACATTTTTTTTTTTTTTTGAGACGGAGTTTCCCAGTGTATCCCTGGCTGTCCTTGAGCTCACTCTGTAGCTCAGGCTGGCCTCGAACTCACAGATCCACCTGCCTCTGCCTCCCGAGTGCTGGGATTAAAGGTGTGCACTGCCACCACCCAGCAAGCACCAGTTTTCATAATCAAACACCAACATCTATAATTGTATCACATCTTTGCCTCTCCATTTCTTCTCATTCTTTATTTTTGCCCTTATCTAGTCTGTTTTCCTTCTTAGTTTCACTGTAATTCGAAACTACAACGATAATACTTGATTTTCTTAAATATAATGCTGATGTGATCTTACATCTCCTTTTCTTCATTCTTAAAATATTTTTCTTTTGAGACAAGGTCTCACTATGTATCCTTCTGGCCTTGAATGTGTTATTTTTTTTATTTTACATTTTCCGTGTGTGTGTGTGTGTGTGTGTGTGTGTGTGTGTGTGTGTGTGTGTGTGCCCGCGCTCGTGTCATAAAGTGCACGTGGAGGTCAGAGGACAACTTGCAGGGGTCAGTTCTCTCCTTCCACCCTGTGGGTTCCTGGAGGTCAAACCCAGGCCATCAGTCTCCATAGTTAGTACCCTTATCCACGGAGCCCCCAACCGGCTCAAAGTGCGGGTGATTTTCTTTTTAGTGTCATTTTATTCCTTAGTGGTACTGAGGATTGAACCTGGGGCCTTAGGCGAGTGCTCTGCCTCTCAGCTGTCCCTCCAGCCTTGTGATTCTCATCCTGAGTGCTGGGGTAACAGGGGTGGCGGTGTGCTGACTGGCCTCATGAAGCTCTTTGAAGTTTGTCCAGGGTATTTAGGGACCACAGGAAATCAACCCCCCGAGTCTTTTGCCCTACGCCAGTCTCTCCCACTGCTCCCGATGTTAGCTGCACACTCCGTCCCGTGGCCTCAAGCCTCCCCCTCCCCTGCTAGCCTTTACCAGTTTGCTGGGATGCACCCTAGAGTCACATCTGGGACTTAAACACTCGGCTACTGCAGTTGCCTTAGGATTTGTCTTCGAGTGAAGGGTTATCTTTCTGAGATCTCTGCTGGGGCCAGCCCAGGACGAGGGCTGCTGCTTCTGCAGGTTCAGGCGTTATCCCGGGGCTCCACAGTCACACAATAACACCCCTCCCCCACATACTCTCCTGCTCCCATTTTCCACTCTGATCCTATACACAAGCCTACCTTTAATCTCTCCTGCAGCCATGGCTGGCAATGATTGACCCGAGGTGTGAACGCTCTTTGTGAGTTCTTCCTTGTGTCTTACTGCAGGCAGCTGGCCAGTCCCACTGTCCTCTGGTGCAGTGAAGCGAGGCTTGTTCATTTACTGACAGTGCAGCCTCTTTATAGTTCCTCGAGAGTGCCTGGAACATCTTCCTTCCCTCCCCTTCCGCTGACTGGCCGCATTCCAACCCGAGAGCTTTCCCCCTAAGCCTTAATATCTTCAGTCTGGAAGACACTGGGATTTGGGAGAATAGACTTCATTTTAGAGGCAGTAAATGCTTTGCACAAGTGTGTGTGTGCATGTGTGTGTGTGTGTGTGTGTGTGTGTGTCCATCTGTCTGTCTGTCTGTGACTCTGTGTGAGTACATGTTCACACGGGTATGGATGCACTTGTAAATGTGTGTGTGGAGGCCAGAGGACAATCTTGAGAACCATCCTCAGGAATGCTGTTCCTCTCTTTTGAGACATGGTTTCTCATTGGCTTGGATCTCACCAATGAGGCTGGGCTGACGGGCCAGTAATTCTTAGGAATCCTCCTGCCTCTGCTTTCCCAGCACTGCGATTACAAACACCTGCTACTGTGCCTAGGGCTTCTATGTGGGTTCTGGCGGTGAACTCGGGTCCTTAAGTTTGGAAGGCAAGTGAATTACTGATTGAGCTCTGTCCCCAGCCCAATGGAGGCTTCTTGTTAAGTTTAAAAAGATTTATTTAATTTTTTTTATGTGTACGAGTTATGAGTGTTTTGTCTGCTGTCTGCCTGTGTGTCTCTAATCCAGCGAGGGGGAGCCGTCAGATCTCTGAGTTCAAGCTCTAGCCCAGCAAAGGCTAGTGAGGCCTTATCTCTAAAAAGAAACGCTAGTGTTCTTAACAGGGTTCTACTCCTAGTCAGGCACCCTCACTGGAGTTGAGTCGTCTTTGCTTCTCACAATACTACGTGGACTTTGTACTTCATTCCTTCCACTGTCAGGACCCAGCCATGTGCAGAAGAGACCAGCAGAGGTCATCAGATGCCCTGGAACTGGAGCTGCAGACAGTTTTCAGCAGCTATGTGGTTTCTGGGAACTGAATCCGGGTCCTCTATAAGGGCAACAAAGCTCCTAACTGCTGAGCCATCTCTCCAGCCCCTTCTTTTTAATTCTTTGAGGTCAAAGTGTTAGCAAAGGCAATAAATTAGACTGTTTCAGTTTTTTTGTTCATTTGTTTGTTTGTTTTGTTTCGGAGACAGGGTTTCTCTGTGTAGCGCTGGTTGTCCTAGAACTCCCTCTGTAGACCAGGCTGGCCTGGAACTCCCTCTGTAGACCAGGCTGACCTGGAACTCCCTCTGTAGACCAGGCTGGCTTGGAACTCCCTCTGTAGATCAGGCTGGCCTGGAACTCCCTCTGTAGACCAGGCTGGCCTGGAACTCCCTCTGTAGACCAGGCTGGCCTGGAGCTCCCTCTGTAGACCAGGCTGGCCTGGAACTCAGAGATCTGCCTGCCCCTGCCTCCCGAGGACTGGGATTAAAGGCGTGTGCTGTCACCACCGCCTGGCGACTCTAATTTCTGTTAATGTCACTTACTGATCAGTGGTTCACTTCCTTGTCCTCTTGGAACTTATACTACGAAGCAACTATTCTTTTCTGATTTGGGCCCCAGCGCGAGGGCTAAGATATTCTTTGTCCTCGATGGAGCGTAAGAAGAGCAATGAGCAACAACAGGAAGGTCAATCTAAGTGACGAGGACATTCAAAACCGAGCAAATAAAAACAATTATTAACTCTAGGAAAAACAAAACGTGGAACTTGGAATGATGGCACAATCATCGTAACGCTGCGTATCATTCTGTCCAGTTTTTAACCTCTCTGGTTTGGAGGGGAGGAGCTGATCGATGAATCAGATTGAAGTCTAATGGTCCACAGGAAGAATCAACAGAAAATGATACTCCAATCAGAAACACGTCAATAAATAGGTTGTTTAAATATGTGTCGATAAATAAAAATAGTCAGCTGAAGAACTCAAAGCGTAGTCCTGTGTGGGCGGAAGTGGAGAGGGAAGGGAGTGAATCTTGGGGTCGTCTCCGTGTCTTTACAGGACAACAGACACATGTCACTTAATTAAGGAGACACATTCAGAGAAACGTGTCAGTGGGAGGTCATCCTTGCACTAAAGTCACGGAGTGAATTATACACACTTAGATGGCCACGACGTCGCGAGGTGATGCCATCCTATGGAACCACCATCATATGGGCGTGCAACAGTGTTTGGCTGTCTGTGTGGCCCTGTGAGATTTGTAAAAACAAACAAACAAACACACTTTCCGATTCTATGACAGAGAAGGGTTTCATCATGTCTAGAAGCAGTCTTGGGCTGCAAAACTTGAATTTGTGGTTTGGGGAAAACACCAGATGTATGAAGAAGAAAAGAACAGCGAGTGCCTCACTCCCCAAAGATCATCGCTGCTGAGATTGCAGCGAAGAACGCTTCCTCCAGCCCAGCGCTTCACCTGGCACATTGCTTTCGCAGCTCAGGACTCAGTTGGACTCACTCAGCTCTCGATGATTACACCCAGCGACAGCGTTAGGTGGTGAGAAGGAGACCCAGCTCTGTCCTTTCATCCTGTGACAGGTTAGACTTACCACAGGAGAGGCGATAGCAACTTTCTGATTGCCTCAAGACATCTTTGGATGATTTTTTTAATTACATTTTTTTTAATTGAGAAGAACAGGGGTACCATGGTGTGCATGTAGAGGCTAGAGGACAGCTTGTGGGAGTCAGATCTCTCCTTCCCACCAGGTGGGTTCAGGTAATTGAATCAGGTCGTCTGGCTTGGCTGCAAGCAGGCAAACCTCTTTACCCTAGTCATGGCTTCAGAATAAAGGTAGGGGGCAGTATAGTCACCTGATGCAGCTTTATCATCCTAATAATAACAACAATTCAATGATAGGCTGCGCGTGGTGGTAAATGCCTGTGATCCCATCACTTGGAAAACTGAGGCAGGAGGGTTGTAAGTTTGAGGCCATGGGAATAAATAGCAGGACTTTGTCTTTGAACAATTAAAATGGAGAAAGGCAAATTATGCACATTTTGAGGCTAGTTTGGATCAAGAAAGCCGTAATTTCTCCTTTTATAGAAACCCGGTGAAGGGCACACATTAGAGAAGGCAAACAGACCAAGAGAGTGCTTTGCATCTGAGCTACTCTCTGGGTTCTGCAACCGCTCAGCGCCGCACTCGCGAGACGTACGAAGGGCAGATGGCACAGGGCCCTGGAGATGACCACTCAGCTCTCCCCCTGGTCAATTCCTTATTCCTAGGAGGTGGTTACTGCTGCTGGTGGGGCAGATTTAGGGCCACAGGAACTAGGTAATTTAAAATACTATGTCCACAGCATCCCTGCGTAAAATGTCCTCTCCCACTAGGAGCATGGGGTCCTGTAGGTCAGCAGCAGCGCGTCTCTCCTGGGCAGGGCAGCTGACCACTTGGCACGGCCCTTCTCTTCGGCAGGAAGTCCACTCCCCTCCCTACTCACCTCAGTGTGTTGAGCACACGTATAACATGTGTACACATCATGTTCCAGGCCTGCTTTCTCGGGGATTTGCCTTGCCCTGGTGAACACAGTGTTTGTAACACTTACCCGTGACACTTGTCTCAGGTGGGGTGGCTTGTCATCGCTTAGCTGAACGTCAGAAGCTGCCCAAGGAAGCCTCAGCTAGAGACTCAATACGTGTGAGTGAAGTGATGACGTGTGACTGTGGCTGGCAGGAGAGAGGGAGAGAGAGAGAGAGAGAGAGAGAGAGAGAGAGAGAGAGAGAGAGAGAGAGAGAGGAAAAGGAAGACCTCAAGGCTGGGGCAAGCCTAACCTGATGTCAGTGACTTCTACTCAGAACTTTGTGCTTGTTTTACTGTATTTATGCTGGCTCCAAACAATTCTTAAAAATGACCTTGTCACTAGAAAAAACTCTAGAATTGTAACCTCAGAACCAAATCCAGACTTGGCAGAATCCGAACACATATCCTTTGAATATAAGAACTGTCTTTTCAGCCAGGCATGGTAGTTCATGCCTGTAATCCCAGTCCTTGGAAAGTGGAGGCAGAGGATCACCAAAAGTCCCAGGCCAGCCTTATCTCAAATAAAATTAACTGTGAACACACATCGGCACACATGCACACATATACACGTGCACACGTATACAGAGGCACATCAGGTAAACACAAACACATATAAGCACATATAAGCACAAACACACACATACACAAACACACACACACTCAAAACTAAAATCTTAGGTCTCTTGGCCACCCTGAAGGACAAGGTCAATTACTTGGAATGAAATAATTTTCTCCTTAGTAAATCTTAGTTTTAGAACAGATTTTTTTTTTTTTTTGAGAAGATGAGGTCTCTTGTATCCCAGGTTAGATTTGAAGTTGCTATGTAGTTGTAAATGACCTTGAATTTCTCAAAATTACTGGCATATTCTACCATGCCAGGTTTATGTAGTGCTGGGGATCGAACCTAGGGCCTCTTGCATGCTAGCCAAGCAGTCAACACATGAGCCACATTCCCCAGCCCCAAGAATAGTTGAGAGATGGTAAAGAACATAAATAGTCAGGAAAATCAAATTTAGAGTTATTACTATCTCAGACTAAATGTAGGAATACTCTAGAACGAGATAGTATGTAGTATATATTCTTTTTTTTTTTTTTGGTTTTTCGAGACAGGGTTTCTCTGCATAGCTTTGCGCCTTTCCTGGAGCTCACTTGGTAGCCCAGGCTGGCCTCGAACTCACAGAGATCCGCCTGCCTCTGCCTCCCGAGTGCTGGGATTAAAGGCATGCGCCACCACCGCCTGGCTTTGTAGTATATATTCTTAAAGCACGCAAGAAACTCTGGTACGGCAATAATTTTGTGGGATAGACTTAGAGACTCATATTCTGAGTCGACTCTAAATGAACGATGAATATTTGATTTGACTTGGGATTTTAAGATTAAAAACTTTCTTCTACTCATAAAACATTTTAGGAAGTTACATAAATTGATTTGCTGAATCTGCACCATTGGATTGATTAGGCTCTTTAAAGTTTAATCAGTCACACAGTTGATGTGCCTTCAAAGAAATGCGTTGGATTAATGAACATGGTTTGCATTTTTCAAGGGAGTTTAATTAACAAAGGGAACTATTAATCCAAGTTTCCCTTATGACATTGATAAAAGACCAGGCCTAGCGGTCCATGCCTGGGATCCCAGTTGTCATCCCTGGGAGGCTGAGGAAGGGTGAAGTTTAAGGCCAGTTGGGATACATAGTGAAAGCTATTAAAAAGCAAATAAACAGCCAGGCGGTGGTGGCACACGCCTTTAATCCCAGCACTCCTGAGGCAGAGGCAGGTGGATCTCTGAGAGTTCGAGGCCAGCCTGGTTTACAGAGCGAGTTCCAGGACAGCCAGGGCTGTTAAACAGAGAAACCCTGTCTTGAAAAACCATAAATAAATAAATAAATAAATAAATAAATAAATAAATAAATAAGTAAAGTCCCGGTACATTTTACAGATGAAATAAACAAAGGAAAATTATTTTAACTTACAATTTAAACAAATTAGCTATTAATCTTAATAGTTAAAGAAAGCCCTAGAAAACACCTTTTCATTCACAAATGCACCTTGTTCAAGGAAACAGACAGAGACGTACTTCCAAAGCCTCACTTAGCATCTGTCATTGAGAAATTGAAAGTTGGAGGGATCCGGGAACCAGAGGAACTCCCTTGGCAAATAGTCACTTAAGTGGCTCAGTGTAAGTGCTGTGTAGAGAGCTGCCATCTTGCATTGTTTAGGAAATAGACAACAAAAACATATGGATGTGTTCAGTATAGGTGCAAATTTCTCCCAAAATAGTTTCTATCCATGACTGGTTGAATCCATAGACATGGAACCTAAAGATGGGGATGTTATTGTCCAACAATTAAAATAAACAATTAGTTGAGCATTTATTTTCTACATAACTTTGTTACATTATCAACATAAGATATTCCTTTAGAAGGAAGGAGGCCTAGAGATTAAAGAGAATATGAAATGTCATAGGCAGATATGACCTATTTTTCCCCTCAACACACAGGCCATGAGACAGACAGACACTGGCAGGCACCTGGGCGATTCTGGCACTCACAGACACACGTGCAGACAGGAACACAGACCACAGGTAGGCACACGCAGGCCTTCATGGGCTGGCAGGCAAAGGCAGAAGTCGAAAAGCATTCTCCTCTCACCCTAAGGTCATATTTGTATAGAATCACAGCAAAGTGTGATAGTTACATAATGGATTACATCACTGTTTACTTTGGGTTCCTGGGGCGTCCAGTGTAAGCCGTCATTATTGGACTCAGGGTCCCCAGTATGTCCTGTGTCAACCACATTTTAGCTGACTCACACCAGATATTCATATCAGCATTGTGATGTCTAAACACAAACAAACTGACCCACACATCCTTCTGTTCTCTTCATCGTGCACAGGTTACATGCAAACATTACTCCATTATGTATAAGGGACTTGAACACATACAGATTTTGAAACTACAGGGGTCTTGGAACCCAATCCCAATAGATACCAAATGATTAAAGGTCTTTAAGAAGCTATATTCTGAGAGTCACTGGACAGACCAGTTTTTGATCTACTTTAAGGAAATCAAGTTCTTGTCAATAATTAGTCCATTTGTGCATGCTGAGTCTCACTGCAGACATGGAGGGAGACGTCTCCTGCCCGGGCTTTGAAGATTTCTGGTGAGGCCCTAATCACTGCATGCTATCTGCAGTAGGAGTGAGGTAATATTGTGCTCACCCTTAGCCAAGCCATGAAAGGCTTATTGGTTTGGGTTCTGAGTAACTTAGTGTTTTTGGCTTGAAAACAGGAAAGAAAGCAAAGACAGTTAACTGCAACATCCTAAAATCCCTAAAGGCTAAACAGTTACTGAACTGCTCCTTATAAATAAGATCTGTCCTCTGTAGACTGCCCGACTCCTACTGAGCTGCGAGCATTACATGTGTGTACTGGTTGGGCTGAGACTGGCCCCACAGGCTCAGATGTTTGAACACTTGGTCCCCAGATGGCAGAACTGTTTGGGAAGGCTTAGGAGGTGTGGCCTTGTTGGAGGAAGTGCGTCACTGTGGGCGGACTTTGAGGTTTAAAAAGTCCACACCATTCTTCATTAGTTCTTTCTGCCTCACGGTTATGACAATACCACATGTAAACTCTCAGTTACGGTTCCCGCACCATGACGGCTTGCCATGCCCCCAGCCATGATGGTCATGGACTCACTCCATGTAACCAAGACAAGATGGTAAGTAAACACCCTTTCACTGAGTTAGATGCCCAGCCTGGCCTTTCACTCACCCTATACCCCAGGCTAACCTCACACTTGTGATCCTTCTGCCTTTAAAGGACTGGAATTATATTTTATTTCCCATTTAAATGCTACTCTTTAATTTCTTTCATCTTTGTGAACAAAAAGGTGACTCTAAACCTAGTATCAATAATGTGCTGGTTGCTTTTTTTTTTTTTTTTTTTCCAGCTTGACTCAAGCTGGAGTCATTTGGGAAGAGGGAACCTCAATTGAGAAAATGCCCCTACCATACTGGCCTATAGGCAAGTCTGTGGGGCCTTTTCTTGATTGATGATTGATGTGGGTGGGCCCGGCTCACTGTGGGTGATGCTATCTCTGGGCAGGTTGTGTCAGGTTATATAAAGAAGCAGGCTGAGCAAGGCGGGAGCAGCCAGTCAGTAAACTGCATTCCTCCCTGGCCTCTGCTTCAGGTCCTGTCTTCAGGTTTGTGCCTTGAGTTCCTGTACTGACTTCCCTTCATGATGGACTGTAAGATGAAATAAGCCTTTTTCTCTCCAGGTTGCTTTGGTCACGGTGTTTTATCACAGCAACAGAAAGCCAACAAGGACAAATAACCGGAAATGTGCTAAATTTTAAGAAGCAGTTGCTGGACAGGAAGTCTATCCAGAACTACAGTTAAGAACACTAAAACAGCCTGAATGCCAGCGGGGCATGGTGGCCCGTGCCTGCAATCCCAGCACTTGAGAGCTAGAGAGAGAAGGAGCAGGAAACAGTATAAGAACACTCTTGGCTATGCATCTAGGCCAGCCTGGGTTGCTTAAGACCCTGTCTCCACAAAAACCCTCAGACAGGGCCAGTGAGACGGCTTAGCGGGAAAGGGACCTGCTGCCAAACCTGGTGACCCACGTTCAATCACCAGAACCCACGTGCCAGGAGACATCTGACTCCAGTACGTTGCCCTTCGACCTCCACAGGCTTGTCGTGGTGCAAATGCACTCACGCGTGCACACATGAGTAAATACACTTGAGTGCATAAATAATTAACTGGAGAGATGGCTCAGTGGATAAGGCATTTGCCACACAAGCCTCAGGGTCAGGGTGCAGGTCTGGCACCCCCAGAACCCACGTAAATGCTGTGTGGGTGAGCAGACCTCCTGTAATGCCAGGCCTTGAGAGTTGGAGACAAGGAATCCCTGGAGCTAGACTAGCTGGTGTCGATGAACTTGGGTGCCCTTGAGGTATCCTGCCTCAAAACAAGATTCCTGATGTCAACCTCAGGCCTCCACATGCCTGCCACACACGTGTGTACCCCTACACATGAATACAACATATACACACACATCACACACATACACGTATGTGAAAAGAAAATAAAAACCTCTGAATTCCTGTCTGGGTGAAAGTTGAACCCTAGCTCATCTTTCCTTGCGTTGAGTTCCTCACTTAGAAAGCCCAGGTGTTTTGGTCAAGGTCCTCATCTGCATACGGCAGGTCAAACAGTAGGAAGCCTAAACAAGCAACACCCAATTCACATCCCATCAGGGCAGCGTTTTAAGTACCGTCTCATTTTTATTCTGATGCTTTCCAATTGTAGAATGGCAGCCAGTGTACAGATCTGAGTTTTATAAAATAAGGATGTGCTTTGTCTCTACCCTAGACCCAGAAAGATTTGAATTACAAAAAACGTATTTGTACAGTCACTAGCGGGTATTTAGCAATTGTGAGCGACGCCTCAAGATGCCATAGGAAGTGACTGGGAGGGAGGGTGCTCAGCCTTATGCAAGAAGCTCCAAGAAGAATGTTTGGAAAGACTCGAGGTAGGAGTCGTTGGCTAACGAAGTCACAATTTTGTAATGACATTTCACTTTCCTGTGAGTAGAATTAATCTTTATGAAAGTTTGGGCAGGGGGAACGGGAACCCACTGCTTAATTAGAAAAACACACGAGACTAGCGTATGCACTTTGCAGAAGAAAGAAGTATCAATAAATACAGGAAACGTGGCCTCTCTGCTGGTGAAGGAAATGCCAAGTTAAACAAGAAAGACTTTGCAATAACCAAGCGGCTGTTTGCTTTGTCAGCAGGGGTGTCCGGGGCTGGCGAGACCTCAAAGACCTGGTGCTCACACACCGGGGTGGGGTCGTCCTCGGCCGCCTGTAGGGTAGCGTGTCCCCAGGGGCTGCAGCTGTGCGCTGAGCCCTAGCCCATCCTTTGCCGTGGAAGTCTTACTGGCGTTATAGTGATTGTTTAGGGACGTGGTGTCACTATGCAGCCCAGGCCGGCCCCCAAACTCAGGCTCCTCCGTCTTCATCCTCCCAGGTGTAGAGATTACAGACATGTATCATGATGCCCAGCTTCTTAAAGAGTTTTGGTTGCCAATCATTTCATGAGTATCTTTGGCTCGAAAGATAAAAACAAAACAAAACAAAACAAAAACAGAACCAGGAAGTGATTTGAAACTTTGGTTATTTCAGTTTTTGAAGAGCTTTGGCGTTAGCATTCAGCTTAATTAAAATAAGATATTCTGGTTCCTATTAATTTTTTTAAATTTATTTACTTTTATTTCATTTGCATTGGTATTTTGCCTTCATGTGAGGATGTGTGAGGATGTTAGAGACAGTTGTGAGCTGCCATGTGGGTGCTGGGAATTGAACCCAAGACCTCTGGAAGAGCAGTCCGTGCTCTTAACTACTGAGCCATCTCTCCAGCCCCCTATTAATTTTTTTAAAGCACTATCTGTTCATTAGTGCTTCCCTCCATGAAAATTTCTCAGTCAACTGATCTTCCTTCCTTTCTTTCTTTCTCTCTCTCTCTCTCTCTCTCTCTCTCTTTCTTTCTTTCTTTCTTTCTTTCAAGCATCTGCCAACTCCATGCTTTGAGGTTTCAGAAGCTCAGACCAGGTCCAGTCTCTTTATTGACTTCCTTTTTGGTTGACATTGTTTTGCCAAAGATAATATGGCCTCTTTGAAAAAAATCTCCCTCCCCAAACAGGCCATTTCAGACCCAGTTTTCCCATTTGAGTCTGTTCTTTTGTAAGCCAGATACTCTTAGAGTTCACAGGAGCCACAGATCCCTTTCTCACGCCCAGTGCCAAGGCTGTATGCGTTGGGGTTCCTTTTGGGTCTGAATCTCCACCTTTTGAATTGAATTCCCTGATCTGCATGATGTTGCAAGTGTCCCATTCACGCTATGCCATGGTTTCGGGTTAGCGGGAACGGAGGATTACTGGCAATGGCTGCAGTTTATTTTTAAGGTAATAGGCATGGCCTTCTGGAATTATCTAGAATCAGTTCTTGAGTTCTATCATTCTTCTATTTCTTGGTGCATTTAGATGAGGGACAATTTTTTGTTGTTGTTTTTGTTTTTTGAGACAGGATTTCTCAGTGTAGCCTTGGCTGCCTGGAACTCACACTGTAACCCAGGTTGGCCTCGAACTCACAGATCTGCCTGGCTCTGCCTCCAGAGTGCTGGGATTAAAGGCGTGTGCCACCACCGCCCAGCTTTCTTTTTCTATTTCTTTTTGGCTTTTCAAAAGAGACAGGGTTTCTCTGGGTAGCCCTGGCTGTCCTGGAACTCACTCTGTAGAGCAGGCTGGCCTCAAACTCACAGAAATCTTCCTGCCTCTGCCTCCTGAGTGCTGGGATTAAAGGACTGTACCACCACTGCCTGTTTTAAGGCTTCACTCTTATAGAAACATGATTTACTTGCAGAAAACAAAGGTTTTCTTATTTTCCTATCATTCTTCCTTGGTATATAAGAATTAAGTCAGGATATGTTTGGATAAAAATGTGTTAGGATGTTTGATTTTAAAAATTATTATTTGAGTTCCTGATTTGGGCTTTATTATTCTTTAAAAACCACTGAGATCTGGGTATATAGCCCAGTGGTGGAATATTTGCCCAACACATGTGAGGTCCTACATTCAATCCACAGTACCATCACCACCACTCCCCTACAAAAAAAAAAAATCATGAAATGAATTTTATCTTGGGATTAGGACAGAATTTCCAACAATTTCTGAAATGTCCTTGTTTTAATTACTGTTCTATTGCTGTGAAGAGACGGCCGTGACCGAGTCAACTTATAACAGACAGCATTTAATTAGGGGCCTACTTACAATTCGGAGGGTTAATCCATGGCTAGCCATCACGGCAGGGAGCTTGGCGGCGGCCGGCAGGCACCAGAGCAGTAGGAGAGCGTATGTCCTGATTTATAGGCAGGAGGCAGAAAGAGTGTATGACTGGACCTGACATTGCGACAAGCCACAAAGATATACAAAGTAGGATTTCAGCTGATGATGACAAAGTTAATACCTGCAAGAAGCCAAGGGCCTTCCAGAGGTCAAGCTGAGGCTCAAGGAGCCGTGGTGATATTTGGCTTTTGATTATCAGCCGTTTCCTGCTGTGAGTTTCTAGTGTGCTAATGTAGCTTTCCCATCATTGATTGGGCACCATATCTCCTCTACTAAAGGAATATTTTCATAACCTTCTGCGCTGACAGCTATGCACAGCAAGAACCCCGGTTCAAGCCTCCCTTTAATTATGGTCATTGGCAGCATCCGGCCAGGACCATCCCAGGAGGGATGAAAGTACCGTATCAGAGATACCTCTGCACTCTCTAAGAACAGACTTAAGCATCCAAGGCCAAATGAAACAGCACCTGTCTCCTAGGTCAGGAGGGTAGCTTTATTTCTTGTGCAATTTAGGGTGAGACCCTCCTTCCTTACAGCCTTACTAATAGACTCCTAGTTTCTTACCTAACCACTTCTAGGAATGTAGATTGAGCACATAAATTATTAGCTCTATTGACTTCCTCCTTTACCACTCTCCTTTTGGGTTTTAAAAGAAAGCCTGGTGGTTACTGCCTGAGGAAAATTTTTACCTGCCTTTATGACCCTGTAAGAATTCAAGCCTGGTGACTTTGCTCTGTGAGAGGATTGCTATTGCTTGGGTTTATAACTGGATTCCCGAGAGACTTAGAGAGAACGGAGAGAATAAGGAGACGGAGAGGAGGAGAGGGAGAGGGAAAAAGAGATTGGAAGAACTAGATGGGTAAGAGCTGGAGAGGAACAGACTAGATGGGAAGAACTAGATTGAAGGGCTAAAAGAGAGGACTAGAGGAACAAGATGGAAAATGAGGAAGAGCCAGATGGGGAAGAACAAGATGAGGAAGAATAAGAAGAGAAAGAAGGAGATGGGAGAGGAGCTGAGGTAGGAAGGAACTAGATGGGGCAGAATTAAGATGAGAGAATTAAGATAGAACTTAGAGGACAGCAGATAAATGTAGAGAGAAATCAGGCAAGAAAGGAGCTAGACCTGAGAGCAGAAGAGAAGCTGTGTAGAGAGAAAACTATCACAGAATAATAAAGTGTATGGACTAAGGAGTTTCATGTACATAGATTCATTTCTTATCCTCAAAGATTAAATTATCAGCTGGCTGTATATTCTTCCTGGACCTTGGGAGGGGACTATGGAAGGGCTGGACCCTCCCTAGTCCCCGATGTGACATGGGTTTTTGAAACCTCAAAACCCACCCCCAGTGACATGCCCAAACCCACTGGAACAAGGGTTCTGAATGGCAAGGTGTTGAGTGGGTGGACAGAGGATGAGAAATACAGCAGGCAGATAACCAGGACTGGGAGGTCTTGCATAAGCTGATGTCTTGTGCCAAGCATGCTTATTAAGAGGTGTAGCATCCTAATATACTATTTGTAGGGGGAGAATGGGCCAAGGTCAGCAAAGAGCTGAATCAGACAACATTGGCAAAGAGGAGAAAGGATACTTTACACAGCTGCCTTTGGACTGATAACCACAGCTGTAGCAGTATTTGCTCCGCCCATGACCTTGGACTATACCGTTGCATGTGACCTCTTATAAGGAGTCAGAGAAGAGTCACATGCCCCTTCTCCCTGCTCCTGCCTGCGAGGTGGATTTGCTCTCGGTCAGATCAGAGGACAACTTCAGCTGTCTACTCCATTCTGTAATCGTGAGTGAATTTCCTCAATTTGTATCTTAATAAATTCTGTTACCCATTTAATAGACTCACTTGGATTGATCATAATAAATGGCACCCAATGTGGGGCACGGACCCATGATCCTGAAACTAAGAGTCTCATGCTCTACTGACTGAGCTAGCCGGGTGTGAAGTGAGTCCCTAGGAACTGAAACCTTAACTTCCTCAAGGTCCAGGCCTCAGCCCCAGGATAGATCTTGCCACGTCTGCTCCCGGACAATGACACAGAACTAACGTTCCCTTTGTCCTTTCATCGGGGCCTCTGAGAAAGTCTTGGGGATGTCTGGCTCCCCATAGTCACACCTCCTCCAACAAGATCACACCTCTTGATCCAAACAATTCCACCAACTGGGAACCAAGAATTTAAATATATGAGCTTGTGGAGGCCATTCTTTTTCAAACCATCCCAGTCTCTAAACATGCTTTTGACATTTTTGTACTCTGTATTTATCCAGGCAATAGTCTCAGCATTGACAATTATAAAATCAGAATATTGGTCAACTCTGAGAAAGGTTGAAGATGTCCTTCAATTTTTTTTAATGTGAAAATAAATAAGCTCATCCATCTCATTAGTATGTAAATCTTCAATGAATGCGAAAATTACACATACGCCAAAGAATTGTTATAAAATAAATTTTTTAATAATTTACATTGGTGTATGTTTGTGTTGTGGTTTGGATGAAAATGACCCCCACAGGCTCATAGGGAGTGCAACTGTTAGCAGGTGTGGCCTTGTTAGAGGAAGTGTGTCACTGGGAGTGGGTTTTGATGTTTCAGAAGCTCAAACTTCTGAAAAGAGGTCCAGTCTCTCTTCCTGCTGCCTTCAGATTCAGATGTAGAACTCCCAGCTACCTCTCCAGCACCATGTCTGCCTGCATGCTGCCTTGCTTCCCACCATGATGATAATGGACTAAACCTCTGAACTGTAAACCAACCCCAATTAAATATTTTCCTTCATAAGAGTGGTATAACATGAATCTTAAAAGGTCTTATTAATAAAAACAAATCTGGAGCCAGGTATTGAAGTGAACACTGAAAGATCAGAGAAGCAGAACAAGCCACAGCTACCTCACCTTGCCAATTCCTCAGCTGATCCTGTTTCCTCAGACTGGAAGCCTCTGAGTCCTCACCTGAATGGATCTCAGCTGAACTGCTGCTAAAAGCTAAAAGCTTAAAAAGCCTAGTTCCTAGTCCTCACGCCTTATCTACCTTTCTGCTTCCTGCCATCACTTCCTGGGATTAAAGGCGTGTGTCACCATACTTGTCTGTTTCCAGTGTGGTTTTGAACTCACAGAGATCCAGATGGATCTCTGCCTCCAGAATGCTAGGATTAAAGGTGTGTGTGCCACCATTTTCTGACCTCTATGTCTATCTAGTGGCTGTTCTATTCTCTGGCCCCAGATAAGTTTATTAGGGTGCACAATATATTGGGGAACATAATATCACCACGCAGTGGCCATGGTCATGGTGTCTCATCACAGCAATAAAACCCTCACTGAGATAGTTTTGTTATGTAGCTAGGGTTTTGTAAAAATTTCTCTGGTGAAAAGGGGTTCTGAGTGGGGACAGTTTAAAAAGCCCAGGGGTAGACATCCAGACAAGCCTTTGGAGATGGACCGCTGCCACCTGTCTCCTCAATCGATAATATGAAATATAATTCACCCTGGGCTACATGTCAAGGCCTTGTCTCAAGAAAAACAAAATAACAACAACAAAGAGAATTTAAGTGTGCTCAGGCTCACCAAAATTAATTATTCTCTCCCCTCCCCCTGCCCCCGAGATAGGGTTTGTCTGTGTAGTCCTGGCTATCCTGGAACTTACTCTGTAGACCAGGCTGGCCTCAAACTCACAGATATCAACCTGTCTCTGCTTTCTAAGTGCTGGGACTAAAGGTGTGTGCTATCACCATCAGGCCCAAATTGAAATTATTTTTAAGCTTTTCTAATGGGCCTATATCTAAAGTACATTCATCAAATCTATAGTTTACTTTTTTGTTTTCTTATAATATTGATAAATGATAATGAAATATTTTTCTTCATCTTTTTAAATTAAGGGATCAGAAGAGGACATTGGTTCTGTGGATCTGTGTCAGAACATGGTCCAGGAATGGAGTTGTGTGAGGAGAATTCTGAGTGCCTGTGAGAAAACTCCAATAAAACAGGAGTCTTGTGGCCTCAGTTTCTTCAAAACACAGAACTGTTCTTGAGTGTGTTTTCATGCTCCTCCCAGGGGTAGCTGATGGGAGTGGATTTTCTTCAGGCTACTGTTGCCTGCTGCTGTTATTCAACTCAACCTTTAAACCGTCCTTTAGACGCCTTTATGGGGAAGGTGTTTGTGCCAGGTGCAGTCTGTGCTTGTGATTGCACACAGCTTGAACTCATGAGAGCTTTACTCACGCAACCTTTTTTAACCCCCAGAGTATGTTTTCTGAGGCTCTGAATAAAGTTGGCCATCGCGGGAGACTTTAATCTTCTTCATTTCTCAGCTCCATTCTCCAGGTCCCACTGTCTCTAGGGTGATGGCAGAGCTGGAGATACAGAAAAAGAGCACAGAGAAGGAGGAATAGACGAGATTTTGAGCGTCTCAAGTGTCTTCCTTCTTGGAAAAAGGAGTCTCTCCTGGATGAAACTTTAGGCTTTTGTTTGCTTTGTTTTGATAATTGCCTCTATTTGCTTTCGAAGTCTCTCTCTCTCTCTCTCTCTCTCTCTCTGGTTTCTCGACTCTCTCTCTCTCTGGTTTCTCGAGACAGGGTTTCTCTGTGTAGCTTTGCGCCTTTTCCTGGAACTCACTTGGTAGCCCAGGCTGGCCTCAAACTCACAGAGATCCGCCTGGCTCTGCCTCCCGAGTGCTGGGATTAAAGGCGTGCGCCACCACCGCCCGGCTTGATCAAGTTTTTTTAAACCTTTGATATCTGACAAAATTCTCACGAGTTAAAAATGTTGACTTGAAGAGAGGGCGTCGATAAGAAATGATAGGTGCTTGGCCTCCCTTAAGCTGGGTGAGTTACTGATATCTCCACATATGACCAGCATTCCAAACTTGTATGAGTTCCCAGCCTAAGTTTGGTTAGAATGTTATATTATTGTAATTCTCATCTGATCTTTAATCTTGGCCATTCTAAGTCCACAATAAGTTGCTTTGTTCAGATGCTTTTTTTCCCCCTGGAGGTCTTTTATAAGCAGTTACAATGTAACTACGGTGTGTCCTCAGGAGGTTCACTAAAGGACAGAGTCACCTACTGTTGAAGGAGGGTTTCTTTGATTCTGAAGTTATACAGCTGAACAGTTTTCCAGCACTCTTAGGAAGAAACCAGCTCATAAAATCATTAGCCTGCCATCCAGGAGAATGAGAAATAACTACCTGAGTCTGAGCTGATGCAAGACTGTCAATTTTATGATTTTTTATGACATTTCTCCATCCTTATATTTTTCCAGATTTAAAGGAACTTTCCCCTTCTTTTAAGCTAACTATAGCCTGCAGTAATTCTTGTAAACGTTATCTTTGTGAACAAAATCAAAGCACTTACTTTTCACCCTACATATCTGAGCCTTTTGAAATTCTAAAACTATACATTAATTAAAAAACTTGATCTGGTGTGTGTGCTAGTGCCTGAGTGTGTGTGTGGGGGGGGGGGGCCCGCGTGCGCGCACATGCGCATCGCACATGCTACTACGTCTGGCTTTATGCTCTGGGGATCTCAGCTCAGGTCCTCGCACTTGTATGGTGAATGCTTTATGCACCGAGTCATTTCCCCAGCTCTGTTCATGAATTCTCTTTTCTTCATTTCTTTCTTGACAGGGACTCATTGTGTAGCTCTGGCTGGCTTGGAACTCCTAGACATCCCACCCCCATGCCACCTGTTTGGGACGAATGGCTGAGGATTTTAACATATCAAAGCAGACCTGGCCCCCAGATTCTCCCTGCATCCCCGCCCCCACCCTGAACCTCTCTGGCCCAGGGGCTGGGCTGCCCTTCCCTATATAATCCAGCTGTTTTGGTTACCCACTCTTGTATCTTTGGGCCTCCTGCCTGCTGCAGCTGTTTCTCCCATCTCTCTTCCCCTCCCCCTCTCCCCACGCGGCCCAGATCAGGGTCATGTACACTGGACTCTCCCAGAGGTACCTGCCTCTGGCTGTGCTCTCCTATTTATCTACAATAAACCCCCTCCATCATACCTAGGAGCAGCCTTGCTTCCTTTCTTTACTTTTCTCTTTCTTTCTTTCTTTCTTTCTTTCTTTCTTTCTTTCTTTCTTTCTTTCTTTCTTTCTTTCTCTTTCTTTCTTTCTTTCTTTCTCTCGCTCTCTTTCTTTCTTTCTTTTCTTCCTTTTTCTTTTCTTTCTTTCCTTCCTTCTCTCTCTCTCTCTCTCTCTCTCTCTCTCTCTCTCTCTCTCTCTTTTTTTCTTCATTCACCACCCAGTGCTGGGATTAAAGGCATGCACCACCATGCCTGGCAATATTCTTTTCATGGCAATATGTGTTATTGTATTTTATTTTTTATGCATAGGTTCAATAAGAATCTGTTCTCTTTGTAATAGAAATGGTGTGGCCAACACTGCTCACACTACTTAGGCTCTGGCTAGAATGTCACATGGCCACATGTGACTGGCCTGCTTTAGGGAGTTGAACTAATGCCCAGGTACCTAAAAGCCCCTCACTGGGAAAACTACCTGCTACCTAGTTTCTATGGTTCACTTACAGGGCCCTGTGGGTCAGAATGTAAAGTATTCCACTTCCTGGCCGGCCCAGAAATCTCAGGATATTGGGGGTCTTGAGGACAGAGGAATTCATCGCATGGTACAGGAACCACAGGCTCAGTCTGATGCCAAATCCCTGACTTGGCTTCCTAGCTTGGGGAGGCTTTCTCAAAGTCTAAAGGCCAGGCACAGTGGCACATGCCTGCACATGCCTAGCATTGGGAAAGTAGAGGCAGGAGGA